>NW_013669093.1:51809-65203 GCF_000517525.1 Limulus polyphemus
ACTCAGTTTTGAGAAGGAAAACGGTGAAGCTCTTGGTGAAGTTACTACCACGGATGTGACTGTTACCGATGATAGGACATTTAATGATGAAGCAGATGAACTCCACATGAAGCAGAAGCCAACAAGACGGAGACCAGTACGGAAGAAGATACGTCGAGTAAAATTAAGAGACTTTGTTGAATTGTAATTTTGTGTTTGTAATTCTGTACATTTAATTAAGTTATTGTTAATTGTTATTGGTTTATTGTATGTGGTTATTGTTCGGGAACGAACAATACTAAGGAAGGGGCAGTGTTGCGTCAGCAAAGTCACATGACTGGTATGACGCCACGTTTCTGGAACTATTCTGTACCTTGGCGAATGCTCTAGCATTTGCTAGATATAGGGTGGTCTGGTATATAAAAGAGGGTGACAACGTGACGGGATAATAATGTGTGTGTGTAGATAGTGAGTAATTGAACTGCAGTCAGAAGTATTGTTGACGTTCGTTGATATAGCGTTTGTTTTAGCGCGATTGTTGAAAATAAGTGTATCGTAAAGTTATATTCGGAAAGAATAAACCAGTTTTATTAAGTAAGGACTTGTGTCGCTAAAGTTTCGTCGGAACGAATTTACGGAAAATCAATTAACAAACGGAGACGTAACAATATTTTGAGCAGATACTTTTATGATACTTACTTGGATCATTTTTATTTCTATAAATCTCAACATCGTTTATTTTTTCAGGTGAATTTTATGTTATCATAATAAGGCATTTTCTCGTGGTCAGATAAGAGTAACCTAAGGGTTGATGGTGAGTGTTATGATTATGTACCTTCCCTCTACTCTCTCAGTTCAAAATTTATGGATGGATGTGTGTATATAGCCCTGGTTTAGTTTGAGGTAAATTGTAAAACAATCAATGATCAATCTTTTCAGTTAGCCTGATCTAGTTAACAGAAAAACTTCATTGACATTCTATCCATCGAGATTAATTACTCGTTCTCTTGTTAACTGTAGAACTGGTTTTAATAAAATTATATAGTTATGTTGCGTATCTGCTTGTTAGTTAATTTCCCGTAGAAATACTTTCCGAGAAACTTCAGGGATAGAAGTTCTTTCTTAATTAAAACTAGTTTATTCTTTCTCGATACAACCTTTGCAATACACAGAATTTCCACAGTCAATACGTTTGCAATCTCGATAACAAAACACACACTTTATATTACCGTCACTACCGCTCGCTGAACACTATGCGCTGATAGCCGTTTGAGTAGTTTTGTGTGAAAAGCCTTAAACAAAGAAACAAAACTCCTTAATACTAATGGCATTTAATAGGGTAACCGCTAACAAATTCCAATTTTAGCAAGCTAGTGCCTAGAATTTTATCTGTAAAAAAAGGCATCAAATTTCTACTCAATTTATCTTTTAGTATGACTGACCAATCTATTCATTTCTCGTTCTTCAAAAAAGATAAAGATAAATTTAATCTCCAAAGAATAAAATTAAAGTTGTATGTTTACAAAATGGGTAACATGTGGAAAATGTGTCAAAACACTCACAATAGAATGCGTAATATGTCTATATGACTGATGATATATCGGTTTTTAGAAAAACTGTGTTAATTATTTCCCCCTTGACCTGCACCACTTGAACCGAGAGGGTATGGTCAATGGCAATGGCCTATTATAGTGATCGTGTCATAGCTGAAATATTATAAGTTCCAGTTATAAGTTACCAGGCTCTCTCCTACCTGTAATTTATGTTAGATTGACTCAAGTTACCAGGCTCTCTCCTACCTGTAATTTATGTTAGATTGACTCAAGTTACCAGGCTCTCTCCTACCTGTAATTTATGTTAGATTGACTCAAGTTACCAGGCTCTCTCCTACCTGTAATTTATGTTAGATTGACGCAAGTTACCAGGCTCTCTCTCCCACCTGTAATTTATGTTAGTGTAGCAGTGTTGGCCATTACTTATCTAGTGCTTATATCTATTCTGATAGAAAATGGGAGTTTATTATTCAATTGATGAAGCTAGAATGTGACAGGTTTCCAAGTTCATGCTCGAATGAATATTTCTCACTTAGACTATCAACTTTCCTTCTGTCATAACCTGGAAAATGTCTTAGTAATTACCTGGGCTTCTTAGCGGTGGCTCACTGTTACTGGCTTCTCTCACTTAAAAAACAAAACAGAGGTTCCTAATTTAGAACTGCTGGTGAGAAAGATGAAAATCTGAAACAACATCCGCTGAATACACATCTTCACTTAAATAAACAGCAGTATTACAGATGAAATTGTTGAACGTGTCAGTGACATGTTGAAACTCAAACCTTAGACCTCCCAATTCACAGCCTAGCATACTAAACACTAGCCACGCCCTCTCTTATTTGTGTACAAATAGATATTTAAATAAAATTACTTCATAGAAACTTAACAATAAAATTCTGATAAATATAATGACGATGTTGTAAAAATGTTTCAGAATAAGTTCAATATGGCTTATTTTTCTAATCATACAATGAGCCACTTCCCAATGAGTGAATTATTCAACAATAATTATGGTACTAATCACGTTAACTCGTTTTTATGTTTGATTGAAGAAGTACATCATCATTTTATCATCTATTTATAATCAAATAGATAAAATAAATCAAATCCCAAAATATCAATAAAATAAATTCCAGCCGTATCCATGATATGGGACTGTCACTTTGCCCTCTAGTTCGTTTACAAGGAACTATTATTGAGCTATCTGGCGGCCCCTTATGAAACCATTATTGTAGCACGGTATGTAATAAATTTAGCTATGATGTCACAAGCCTCCTGTCCTCCGACAACAATCCGAGTGTGAATCGGGTTGAGTAATGCTGACTACAGACGAGGCTGCTGTTCCAATTGAAGTCCATTCCTTTAGTTCCGTAGCTCTTCCAAGTGAGCTACTAACAGATATATATATATATATATATATATATATTTCTGATATATGTTTAAGTTCGATTCCAAAGCAAATTTCGTTGGGACTAGAAATCGTTTTTCATTATTGAAAAAAAATGTTATTCATGGTAACTGGGAGACTGCTCTTAAACGTTTTTTCATCATGTAGCTAAGCCTTTTCTATAAGTAAACTCCTTTTTTGGTGTTTGTTCAATGCATGACAGGAATTTCTACTTATAAAATATACATATTGTAAATGTTCTCAAACTTCGAGTGTTAATATAGATTCTGGTTAATGTAGTACTTCACTATAGAGATTGTCACGAGAAATTGTTAAATATTTGATGAGAACTTACAAGAAGAAGAAGAGTATGTTCAAACTGATCAACATCGTCTTACTGATGAATCATTCAATTCCATTACAATATCAGATGTAACGCACTTGTATGTTCACAAAATGTCCTTTATTCTAAAATAATATAAAACTAAATCTACTATATTGAGAATTCAGTGGACTATATAAAATAACATTCACATCACAGCCTAACAATTTCGATCCTGAATATCAACAATAATAATTTAAATCCTTAAATAATTTTATATCTTACTAAATATTATGTTGTTATATTTCAAGTGTGTTTGTTTAATGCTCTGCAGTAACTCATACTTACCCTCAGATTATCCACCTATTCTACTGTTATGTCTCGTGTCAGCAGGTGGCTAACAAATGTGACGAGCCTATGTTTTATAACAATAATACCAAAAACGTTGTTTCAGTTTTCTAAATATTTTTTTAAAATTTTCATACGACGAATTATCGATTTCCCCTCTTATTTGTAAACATTTTGAAAACAGAATTTTAAAAGGTGCCTGAAAAGATATTGTTATAAAGTAAATGAACACACTCTACGAGTCACACGCACAAAATATATAATGCATCATTATTGGTGTCGTACGAAAGCGTAAACATGTTAAACAAATACATTCTGGTGACATTTACAAAACTTTAGTCATCATTCAATACCCTTAACAATTTGGTTTTATATAAATATACAGATCTCTACTATTTTAAAATTTAATAATTGAATAACTAAGGAAATACAACCATGCAGTTTTCAACAAATTGTAGCTTAACTCAAAAAGTTTTTATTTACATATCAGAAGATTTATACGTGTGCACCATTAGTGGCTCTCAGCATGTCTAACCGATATTTGATTTCAGCTCATAATATACCCCCATACTTCTTTCCTACACTGATGTCTTTAATTATGCTGGACCTCAGTCACTGACCAAACGATGCATTCAGCCTTTACTTGCAGGGTGACATTTTACGGGGTAACACTACTCAGTGGAGTGAAAACAAAACAAAACATGACAATGAAAACTGCTTGAGTTGGTCGACGAGATGTTGAAAACTACATGGTTGCTTTTCTTAGTTATCTAATTATTAAATTTTAAAATAGGAAAAATAAGTTTTGACCACCCGGTATACCTAGTTTTAATGCAATTTGATTTCAACATGGCTAAAACAATTAACATTTGAAACCAAACGAACATTCTACAGTTACAAACTTTTAGAAGTAATTACATTTTCGGTAATTTTAAAATTAATACTGTACTATTTGTGATATCAGAATGAAATTAAAAGTAAACAAAAAGCTATAGTTTGAAAAACAAAACCTTCCAGAGCTTTGAGTTACGTTAGAATAATCGTAGAAAGTTTCTGTTAGAAACAAGCACTTGTGGTTAGCATACAGAGGGTTGAGTACGTTATGTTAAAGCGATTTTAAATATGCACAGTCGACGTGAAATGGCGAGAGAATGTCGTGTATCACACATTTTTGGTGTAACGTAGGTAGTGTAATGCCACCGAAAACTGGACACTTTGAGAAGTTCCGACGTAAAATATTTCTACACTTAGATCATCAAGACGTGTTCAGATCGGGGATTTATAAAATCCTAGACCGAAATGTCCCTTTTAACTAATGACATTAGAAAACAAAAATGTGGATCAACTTGAAACACTAAAACCATCCAAAAAGAAACCTGCAAGAAGTCGTACCCAAGCGGTGGTAAACAAAATTTGGCGTTTAGTAATTGATGAGAATTCACGACCATAAAGGACAGTGGCAAAAGCGGTCCACGTGTTTGAGACAGCAGTATGGAACGCAATCACGAAGGGTGTCCGTCTGGAAAAGCGACATGTCATGTGTACACAAGCTGTTTCCACTCCTTATTTGTTCAAACGTTGCATACCTCGAGCAGTTGGAAAATGAAATGGGTATTAATGAAGAAGAAGTACCAGTCAAGTCACCAAAAGCAGCACCTATGGATTTCTATGTGATCATTCTTTTAAAATGGTTGTCGGGAAACTTTCATCTTCGTACATTAGACAGATTATGAAAAGCATGCAGCGAGGAGGGGTGTGATACAACATGATAACATTACAAAAGAACATTTTGTACTGGAAACTATTCTTCTGGAATATTGTTAAGATGCACAGTCGTCAGATGCAGCGTGGCGACATGGATTATAACGATGTGGTGAGATTCCAAAACCGTTTTAAGGTAGTGTATTCAAACCCTGTATATTTCCACTATGTACTACAGTACGCTAATTTGCACAATGGTAGAGCTAAGTGCAATAACTTTATCTTTTATTTGTTAGATAAGGGGTAAATGAAATATCAGTAGTTTGAAAGTTCACGTCTTGAGAATATGGTCACGTGACATCCAGCAGTTACAAAAATCATGTTCAAACTTTCTAAACAACGTTTAAGTTTACCGCTCTTCTGTTTTTGTAAGATATATATTCATACCTGAAAAAGACAAAACAACATATAATTATGCACATGAAGAATCATTTATTGAATAAATACAATATTCATCTTATAACAGTCAGCAAACTGGTGTTCTTAAACCGTTACCCTTTTAAGAAACGTTTTAATAGAGTCGATAGACATTTGAGTTTGTTACTACAGATGCACACATACTGCCAGAGTGTTAAATGAAAACATATAAGCTTATAGCGGGTAACCAAACCCAATACCATTATCAGCTGAAAGGTACAGTATTTAGTTCATTGTTAGGAGATGTAAAATTAAAACATATATGCTTATAGCGCGTAACCTAATCCAATAACATTATCAGCTGAGAGGTACAGTGAAAGCTTTGTCAACACCTCCAGGTTGATGGAATTTTTTATGGTTTTAGGGGTGGAAAATGGCTTTCACTTTTTAGATACATACATAGCTTCATAAAGTTTTCAATCCGACAGTGTTTGTGGCTATCGAATTTTCAAATACTATAAAAATAAAACAACTACATTATAATTGTGTTTCCTAAGTATTTAGTAAATACAGAAGTATAAAATGTGTACATCAATGTTTTTAGAAAAGTTCATGTTTTCCGAAGTATTCTTTATTGTCAGTTAGCTTGACTGATTAAAAGTAATAAAATGTAACAAATGTTTTTGATGGAACACTCCTATATACGCGTGTATATGTTGTGTTGGAGTCTGTAAGTTACAAGAAAAGCAAGACTGAGATGGTTTGGACATGTACAGTCTTGGCTAAAATGTTTTCGTACTATTCTATATTGACGTTATTGTCTACAAACATGGAGTATTTATTCAGTAAATGCCCGAGTGGTAACAGAGAGGGAAGCGTATGATCAGACAAACGTGTACAAGTTGTTATTCTAGTCTACAAAAGTTGTTTTGAGCATTTGTTCGCCAAAACATACATACAGACCTGTTTTGTAAAAATATTTTACGAAACAGATCAACGCTTTGTTCAGACAATTTCTCTGCACTTGGTGCAGAGTTATGCCTCGTCACGTGCCAGAAGTTATAGGGTGTCAAATTGTTCGACTTTACAGAAATGGTATGAAACAAACGGACATTGCCAGAACAGTAGGGTACCCCCAGTGTTCTGTATTCAGAATCCTGAAACGTCATCGTACTACAGGAAAGTTTGTTTCAGGAAAGTTACAAATAGACGCCGAAAACTACCGCCTGAGGTGATCTTGTTTTGATCAGGTTAACACGTCAAAGTCGAAAGAAATCTTGCAACACCTTATGACAGGAATTACATGACAATGAATAGGAGACTGACCAAACTAGGTTATTTGAAAGAAGGGCTATCTGCAAACCGAAATCACCGTCGTCACCGTATTACTTGGGAAGAGTGTTTGTTTTGTAGTGATAGACGTTGAAAATACTACTTTACAGAATAATGTCTATTTTATAATTATAAACATTGAAAAGGCTACTTTTCAGAAGATTGTTTATTTTGTTGTTATAGACATTAACAAGACTATTTTATAGAATAAAGTTTGTTTTGTAGCGACAGACATTGACAAAACTATTTTACAGAATAATATCTGTTTTGTAATTATAGACATTGACAAGAACTACTTTACAGAATAATATCTGTTTTGTAATTATAGACATTGAAAAGGACTACTTTACAGAATAATATTTGTTTTGTAATAATAGGCATTGACAAGAACTACTTTACAGAATAATAATGGCTGGAGACGGCTTATTATCTGTTTTGTAATTATAGACATTGAAAAGGACTACTTTACAGAATAATATCTGTTTTGTAATTATAGACATTGAAAAGGACTACTTTACAGCAATGTCTATAATTACAAAACAGATATTATTCTGTAAAGTAGTCCTTTTCAATGTCTATAATTACAAAACAGATATTATTCTGTAAAGTAGTTCTTGTCAATGTCTATAATTACAAAACAGATATTATTACAAGACTACTGTTGCGTCAGCGAGGTCACATGACTAGTGTCACGCCACGTTTTTAGAACTATCCTGTACCTTGGCGAATGCTCTAGCATTTACTAGATATAGGGTAGTCTGGTATATAAAAGAGGTGACAACGTGACGAGACAAGAATAATGTGTGTGTAGACAGTGAGTAATTGATCTGCAGTCAGGGAGTATTATTGAGCACGTTCGTTGTTATAGCGTTTGTTTTAGCGCGATTGTTGAAATTAAGTGTATCGTAAAGTTATATTCGGAAAGAATAAACCAGTTTTATTAAGCAAGGACTTGTGTCGCTAAAGTTTCGTCGGAACGAAGTTACGGAAAGTTAATTAACAAACGGAGACGTAACACTACTTTACAGAATAATATCTGTTTTGTAATTATAGACATTGACAAGACTACTTTACAGAATAATATCTGTTTTGTAATTATAGACATTGAAAAGGACTACTTCACAGAATAATATCTGTTTTATAGTGATAGACATTGACAAGACTACTTCACAGAAGATTATTTGTTCTTGGGTACTAACCCTACCTCAGAGAATGCTGTACTCGGTATATTTAAACACAGTTGAATTAGACTAGTAATTGAACTTTTGTAAAACATTTGTAGTTATTTACTATCGTGATATCTAACAGAATAAAACAGTTTAGTCGGGTAAGAAACTTACAGGCTTCGGGACACCAGCCACAGTCGAGGAACGGATTGGTCGTTGTACTTTGCTCTCTTCTCCAGTGGTACGATTTTCTGTCATCAAGCGTCGAACCTCTTCCAGCTCGTTGTGCTCTTTTTCATAAAGTCGCTTTACGTTTTCTACGTACATGACCATAACATCGAATGCTCGACTCATTTTCTCTTCCTATCATAGGAAGGATGAGAAATCAGAGTAGCAGGGTGTAATGTTAAACATAGCATATCTCAATGAACGTTATCGTACGCTAACAGTTTAATGTGACATATTTTATTTGACATTTATCTTACGCTAACAGTTAAATGTGACATATCTTATTTGACATTTATCTAACGCTAACAGTTATAGGTGACATACAAGGGCGCTCGCAGAAATAAAATTAGGAGGGTTCAAGTAACTCAACTTTGAAAAAATTATGAAATCGAAATACAAATACCTTATGATTTTCCAATAACATAGAAGAAGAATTTTACATATCTAGTAATTTTTTTCTTCTTGAAAATCCAGGGGGTCAAGTGACCCCCTTGTACCTTCCTGCGAGCGCCCATGGTGACATATCATACTTGGCATTTATCTTACGCTAACAGTTAGATGTGACATATTTTATTTGACCTATATTTTACGCTAACAGTTATGGGTTACATATCTTATTTGACATTTATCTTACGCTAACAGTTATAGGTGACTATTTTATTTGACATTTATCTTACGCTAACAGTTGGATGTGACATATCTTATTTGACATCTATCTTACATTAAAAGCTAGATATGACACATTTTATTGTATGTCTGTCTTTCGCCAAATAGTACACGTGGCATAGTTCTGTTAAAACAAAAGTTCCAGAAAGGTTCAAAAGATCAGGATACCCTGGTACTGGCTGCAATTAGAACGTCTGCCTTAAACTAAACTGTATCACATATCTTAGGTCGAGTATTGTAATTCAACGACCGGTGTTAAAACAATACCTGCTGTACAGCACCGTAGACTTCAGCTCGGCTAGATACTCTGGAGGTAGACTGCTGTAGAACGTCTACTTGTTGTTGAATCTTTGTAATCAATTCTCTCACTTGCTGACTAATACTTTGATGATTTAGAGTCTTCAAGCAAACATAACAAAAGAAATTTATGAGGTTCGACATAGACACCAGTGAGTCATTACAATCAGAAATGCAATATTATACTACACATTACTTTTCATTTCACGGAAGATAAACTGAAAATATAATATTTGATGTAGACGCCTAATGCATTCTTTTATTTCCCCACACCCTCTGCTGGTGACGGCTGTTTCGCCTATTCCAGGCTACTCAGTACAGCTTGGGTCAGCAAACCAAAGATTTATATTAATGATGATATGTGTATAATATTCATTGGTTTTTAGTTCTTTTTAACTCACTACATAGCAACTTAAGTTAATTGAGGTGTGTGATAATATATATTTATCATTTGATATTATACAGTGGACCAACGGTTTAATGATTATATTACAGATCCTTCCTTTTCACCAAAAGAAAAAGTAAAAATATAATATGTGGTATAAAGATCTAATGCGTTAGTTTTAACTTAAAGACTAAACACAGTCATAACAAAAACAGAAATCCATTAGATTCAATATAAAGTTGTTTTGTTTGGCTTGAATTTTGCGCATACCTACAGGAGGGCTATCTGCAATAACCATCCCAAATTTGTCAGTGTAAGACCGAAAGGAAGGCAGCTAGTCACCACCACCAACCGCCAGCTCTTGGGCTACTCTTTTACTAACGAATAGTGGGCTTGACCGTCATATTATAACGCCCCCACGGCTGAAAGGGCAAGCATATTTGGTGGGACGGGGATTCGAACCCGCGACCCTCAGAATGCAAGTCGAGTGCCCTAACCACCTGGTGATGCCGGGTCTTCAACATAAAGACTTTACACAGTTACAACAAACAGAAATTCATTAGTTATAATAAATAGACCTTAAACAGTCATAATGAAGAGCAGTCAGTTATATAGAGACTTTAGAGAATTATAAGTAAGAAATCCACCAGATTCAACATAAAGATTTTAAATAATCATAACAAACAGAAATCCACCAGATTCAACATAAAGATTTTAAATAATCATAACAAACAGAAATCCATCAGATTCAACATAAAGACTTTAAATAATCATAACAATCAGAAATCCATTAAATACAACATAAAGACTTTAAACAACCATAACAAACAGAAATCCACCAGATTCAACATAAAGACTTTAAATAATCATAAGTAAGAAATCCATCAGATTCAACATGAAGACTTTAAATAATCATAACAAACAGAAAGCCATCAGATTCAACATAAAGACTTTAAATAACCATAACAATCAGAAATCTATTAAATACAACATAAAGACTTTAAACAATCATAACAAACAGAAATCCACCAGCTTCAACATAAAGACTTTAAACAATCATAACAATCAGAAGTCCATTAAATACAACATAAAGACTTTAAACAATCATAACAATCAGAAATCCATTAAATACAACATAACGACTTTAAACAGTCATAACAAACAGAAATCCATTAAATACAAGATAAAGACTTTAAACAATCATAAGAAACACAAATCCATTAGACTTAACATAAAGACTTTAAACAATCATAAGAAACACAAATCCATTAGATTCAAGATAAAGACATTTAAACAATCATAACAATCAGAAATCCATTAAATACAACATAAAGACTTTAAACAATCATAACAAACAGAAATTCATTAAACACAACATAAAGACTTTAAACAACCATAACAAACAGAAATCCGTTAAATACAACATAAAGAATTGAAACAGTCATAACAAAGAGCAAGCAGTCATATAGAGAGTTTAAGCAATTATAAAATACAAGTCCATTATATACAACGATAAACACTTCATACAAATATAAAAAATATAAATATATGGATTCCAGACGATTATAGTAAAGTACGTCCTTTATTATAATAAAATTATGATCAGAGAAAGCTTCCTAAATAGATAAGAACTAAAAATTAAACCAGTAATTTAACACATTTACTTAACTAGAAGAATTTAATGTCATAAATATAATAGATTCGTATAATATCTGAGATTAATGTATTAACCATCACAATAGTGGTATTTTTCACATACAGACTTTACATAATCATAACAGTAGAATTCCATGCTGTAAAAGGTAAATAACTGCAACAATAATGACAACCAGAAGCCCTTACTTTTATAATAATGAAAAACAGTAGACATTCACAATAAGGAGTAATTAATTATATTCAACTTATAAACGTACTTATAACCAATGGAATATTTTTACTTAACTAATTTCGATCAATTTGCGATAGTGATATTTCTTACGGGATCTGCATACATTGATATGTTACCTATACACTATAACTTCAGCCTATAATAGTATTGATAAGTAAATTGTGCATAATCAGTGCATTCTACACATTTCCTTTTGTTTTTTGTAAGTGTAATATTTTAAAACTTTCTCTTATATAAGAGAATTAAAAAAAGTACTACAATATAAATCACTCTTCTAAAAATGAAATTCCTATTATATTAATTATAAGTGTTTTCTGCAAGTCAATATCCATAATGATAGCTTACATTTAAAGATTCTTTCAGTGCTTTGATTTCACTTTCTACATTCTTCTCAGCTGTGTCTCTCTGTCGCTGCTGTAGGTCTAGCCTTTTGCTCAGAGTCAACTTGTCTGTTTTAAAAGCTAATGCCAAACTTCCAAATTTGCACTGAAATAAAACACTTTAATATTTTAAATGGTTAACATTAAAAATAATTCTACTCTGTACTTATAACTAGACATCCCTTCTTTGTGACTGATCTAAACGTAAGATTAAACTAAGAGTTTGTCAAAATAATTTTGTTGGTGTGTAAAAAGGCCTTAATGATCTTCATTTGCATTGAGCGTAATCTAAACATTTGATCTGCCAATATGTTACTGATAAATTTAACACGTCATTCTTTCTTGTCTGTCAATAAACAGGGTGTCTATAAATTATCTTACCCATCTTAAAAACTTCAAAAATACTATAGATAGAACACTTCGGTTTTATTTAACTTCATCAACAACTCATAAAGTTTTTTTCCCTCCTCTCTATTGCAGATCCATTCTACAAGTGTTGCTAGAAAAAAGTGTAAAAACGAATTATTTAGTTTACTGAATCCAAATCAATCGTGTCAGTGCAACGAAATTTCCGATGCATTTATGAAAAAGACACATCAACCATAAGAACTTGGTTTGAATTTTTTTAGCAACTGGTAGTGCGTTACAACAAAAGGAGCGGGACATCCAAGTGCATCTGATGCAACAGTTGATCGTGTTCAAGAGAAATTTCTTAGAAACACAAAGAAGTCCGTTCGTCGAAGCATCCCTTGAACTTAACTTGCTAAAATTCTACACAAGCAACTTCGTTTGCATGCCTACAAAGTGCAATTACTGTAGGCCCTCAAACCAGATGATGGACAAAGGCGCACGAATTTTGCAGTCGAAATCCTATATCGGATAGATAAGGATAATAAATACCTGACAGAAGTTTTTGTTTTCAGACGAGGCTACATTCCACGTTATTGGTCAGGTAGATTGGCATAATGTCCATATTTCAGGGTCATAAAACCCGCATGTGTCCCAGCTGTTTGTTGTCCCTCAACTGAAATATCTGCCTTGTGTGACTGGAACAACTTACCTAAACATGCTCCAGCTGATTGTTGTCCCTCAACTGGAAAATGTGCCTTTCGTGGCTGAGACAACCTAACTAAACATGCTCCAGCTGTTTGTTGTCCCAGTCCCAGTTGAAAATCTGCCTTATGTGACTGGGACAACTTACCTAGACATGTTTCAACTGTTTGTTGTCCCAGTTGAAAATCTGCCTTATGTGATTGGGACAACTTACCTAGACATGTTTCAGTTGTTTGTTGTCCCAGTCCCAGTTGAAAATCTGTCTCATATGACTGGGACAACTTACCTAAAT
>NW_013669093.1:66030-74780 GCF_000517525.1 Limulus polyphemus
CTTATGTGACTGGGACAACTTACCTAGACATGTTTCAACTGTTTGTTGTCCCAGTTGAAAATCTGCCTTATGTGATTGGGACAACTTACCTAGACATGTTTCAACTGTTTGTTGTCCCAGTTGAAAATCTGCCTTATGTGATTGGGACAACTTACCTAGACATGTTTCAGTTGTTTTTTGTCCCAGTCCCAGTTGAAAATCTGCCTCATGTTAATTTTCAACAAGACGGTGCTCCACCATACTGGAGTTCCTGAATAACACATTCCCAGACACATGTATTAGTAGAGATGGACAACACGATGCCCCCCCCCCGAACGTTACTCTGACATAACCTCGTTGGATGTTTTCTTGTGAGGGTTGCGAAAGATCAGATATATTTGACAGCTATGCCTGATATCGTGGATCTTCGTCACAGAATAATCGATGCAATAAAAAATGCGACTCCCAAGATGCTGAACAACACCTGGAGTGAGATAGAGTATCAGATAATTTATGGACACCCTGCTTTGACAATGAGTAATAATCAAATCCCATCTTTCCAATAGGTAAATCTGTCAATAGGTAAAGTTGCAATCAAAGCAACACGCTTTTCTTTCTGCTGCCAACTGATAAAGTTGCTGGTCATAAACACACGGTCTTCTTTCTGCCGTCAACAAGCAAAACTAATGATCATGATCGCCTTTCTATTGTCAATAGGTAAGTTGCTGATCAAATTACTGCTCTTTCTGCTGTCAATACCTTATGTTACTCATGAAAACAACACGTTCATGTTTATCGTTCTGCTTATAGTAGGTATTGAACCAATTAACGAAATATTTAGGTGGAATATAAATATATGATTTATTTTTTAATTGAGACACTGACAGCATTCAGTGAAGGATGAATTTAAAAATAATGAGTTATATTTGTTATCAGTAATTACGTGCAATAATAAGAGCAGATAAAGATTAAAGCAAAGTATTAATCAATGTACAAGAGTTCAAGTGGCATACGTAATGCACATAAAAAAGGTATAATTCACCCTTGGTTAGAATACATTAAACACAAACTAATCACCAGTAAACAAACAATAAATATAAGCATATTGTTATAAAACCAAGCTTCAAAAGATACTAAATTTAACCTAACTTAATCAGGCAACAGAATACAACGAAAGAAATACTGATAGAAAGAAACGGAAGTAGTTTGTGCCTATACTGATAGAAAGAAACGGAAATAGCTTGTTTCCATACTGATAGAAAGAAACGGAAGTAGTTTGTTTCTATACTGATAGATAGAAATGGAAATAGTTTGTGTCTATACTTATAGAAAGAAACGGAAGTAGTTTGTTTCTATACTGATAGAAATAAACGGAAATAGTTTGTGTCTATACTTATAGAAAGAAACGGAAGTAGTTTGTTTCTATACTGATAGATAGAAATGGAAATAGTTTGTGTCTATACTTATAGAAAGAAACGGAAATAGCTTGTTTCCATACTGATAGAAAGAAACGGAAGTAGTTTGTTTCTATACTGATAGAAATAAACGGAAATAGTTTGTGTCTATACTGATAGAAAGAAACGGAAGTAATTTGTTTCTATACTTATAGAAAGAAACGGAAATAGTTTGTGTCTATACTGATAGAAAGAAACGGAAGTAGTTTGTTTCTATACTAATAGAAAGAAACGGAAATAGTTTGTGTCTATACTGATAGAAAGAAACGGAAGTAGTTTGTTTCTATACTAATAGAAAGAAACGGAAATAGTTTGTGTCTATACTTATAGAACGAAACGGAAGTAGTTTGTTTCTATACTGATAGATAGAAATGGAAATAGAGTTCAGGTCTTCTTACCTCAATTTCCTGTTCTGTAAGAGAATCATTGCTGAAACAAGTAAAGAACATCCAGTAAATATGAAAACATACAATTTAAAAACTTTTGTATAATTCCATGTTTTTCTTCGCTGAAGAGAATTTAATTATATTAAAAAGCTTGAAGTCCTTTATATACTATTGATATGCTATTTGAATTTGCTGAAACTGGCTCAACTAAAACTAAACTTACGTCTGTTTTATATTATTTTATACTATTAAACTCTCCATATCCTAAGTGATGTTTGTTGGTTTAGTAAAGATCCTGAATAAGATTACTCAGTTATTCCTGAAAGTAAACTTTAATATGGACGTAACGTATCAATCTTATAATAAAATATTAAAGAGTAGAATATATTTAAGTTCGATGGTAGACCTAGATGCTAGAAATTTATCAGAAACTCAAATGAGTCAAAATATATTTTCAATACATTTTACAATAATCATTCTCTAACTGTATAAACGACTGAACGTTTATCATAAACCTTAATGGACATATTTCAGTAATGTTATTATAATAAATTTATAACTCTAAACATATCAACGTCTATAAGAAATTCTGGTGGGCCCTAGATGTGTGAATATGCTTCACTTCTATAGTCACCTGTTAAGATATGTGTAACTTGTTTGATTATCTGGTGAGATATGCATGACTTGTTTGGTTACATGGTGAAATCTGTATCAGTTGTTTAGTTGCCTAGTGAGATATGCATGACTTGTTTGGTTACATGGTGAAATCTGCATCAGTTGTTTAGTTGCCTAGTGAGATATGCATGACTTGTTTGGTTACATGGTGAAATCTGCATCAGTTGTTTAGTTGCCTAGTGAGATATGCATGACTTGTTTGGTTACATGGTGAAATCTGTATCAGTTGTTTAGTTGCCTAGTGAGATATGCATGACTTGTTTGGTTAGCTGTTGAGACACGTAACAATTGTTTTGTTACCTTATAAGACTATCTTTGTGTAGACCAAGTCGCCTTAAGAAGCCATCGGAATTACTGGGAAATGAAGGATCAGTGCCACCTGGAGGTGGAATAATTACATCTGTACCAGGTAGATCAGCAGTTTCACTCTCCATACTCCCACTTGCGCTACCCTTCGCCGATTCTGTTTCTGAAGTTTCCATAAGGTCGGGCATAAGGTTCTTGCTTTTCGAAACCCCTTCCCGTTTTTTCCATTTTTCCTGCAGTAAAACACAAAGTTATTTTATTTCCTTTAGTGAGGACTTTTCTTGTACTTTAGCACTGGTTAAAGTTCCTGACCCTTTCAATTTGATATCTACATTTAATAATCATTCTTTCGTGTTTAATCACAATTATTTACGTTTGAAATATTAAATGTTTTTTTTTGGGGGGGGGGGGTATTTTTCAATAAAAACTGTGATTCTCTTGTTTTTTCCTCACTTCTTACTGTCTATTGGAGTTATGGTGACATTACATCCAAGATGACCAAAAGAAGCATTTGTAGCACACCACCTTACAGGTATAATCATGCTATTTTTACAACAGGTAAAGTTTGATTAGTACAATAACAAAATTGGTTAATAAAACAACATATTGTGGATTAAAGCTATTAAAGCTTGATTAGTACAATAATAAAGTGTGTCAATAAACAACAATAGGATATTATAGTGTGATTAGTACAATAACAAAATGGGTTAATAAAACAACATATTGTGGATTACAGCTATTATAGTGTGACTAGTACAATAACAAAATGGGTTAATGAAACAACTTTAGGATATTATAGTGTGATTAGTACAATAACAAAATGGGTTAATAAAACAACATATTGTGGATTACAGCTATTAAAGTGAGACTAGTACAATAACAAAATTGGTTAATAAAACAACTTTAGGATATTATAGTGTGATTAGTACAATAACAAAATGGGTTAATAAAACAACATATTGTGGATTACAGCTATTAAAGTGTGACTAGTACAATAATAAAGTGTGTCAATAAACAACTATAGGATATTATAGTGTGATTAGTACAATAACAAAATGGGTTAATTAAACAACTTTAGGATATTATAGTGTGATTAGTACAATAACAAAATTGGTTAATAAAACTAACTAAACATAATCAACAAATGAACTAAATAATCAACAAATCAAATAAACATAAATCAATTAAATATGATCAATAAATTAACTCAATATATTCTTCATTAGATTTCTGTGGCTTACATATAAAATACAACATTAAAATTCAGAAACATTTGTAAGATGTTTCTGAAAATTCTCTTCCAAGCGTCAAAATGAATAAATTAACAAAATATGCAATTGAAATTCAGAACTTCTAATTCAATGTAGTTATTCAAGAATTGAAATTTTTGTTTGAATAGTACTTTCAGTCAACCATTATATTTTTATCTAGCTAACTCAGTAAATAAATAAATTATTGAAACTCAGTAAGATTTCATTTTCAAATCACTATTTATTATCATGAATCACTTAACAAGTAAATGAATAAAGAATGTACCGAAACTCGTGTTGCTAGGACCCTGTCTTGTTTCTCTTGATCCCGAAGACAGCTTCCTGAAATTTAAAAATGTTTAGAGGTTAAACAGTATATGTGATACCATAATAATTAAGAATCGTTATGTAATTACATGTTGTAAATAAAGTTTACACCACTTAGTCCTTCAAGTAAGAGACATAAAATGTACGACTGCAGCAGCTTGCATAATAGTCGTATACTGATGGGGAAGGCACTTGTATCTTTCAAGAAACATCTTTTTCGATCTGGTTTAACATTTTATATTTATATTTAAATGTGTCATGATTAACCTGTTCCATTTATGTTTAGATTTAAATATGTTATGATTAACTTGTTCCATTTTGGTTTAGATTTCAATATGTCATGAATAACCTGTTCCATTTAGATTTAGATTTAAAAATGCCATTAATAACCTGTTCCATTTAGGTTATTCTTCTTTCTTCTACGAGCTGTCGAGATGTCTGTTCCATGGTTGGTTTCATGATCATCTTCTTCATCATCATAAATTCTACAGAGCACGCCACTATTAAACTTATCAGTTTCAGATCTAGGAATCTGAAAAATGAACATTTTAATCTTGATTAAAACCAAACTCAACGCAATATGAGTTGTTTTAGGTTAAATCATGAGAAATCTAAATTTCGTTATCCCCAAATACATATAATAACCATCAAAACCTTCACGAAGCCATCATTTGCTTAAGAAAGTTATAATATTTTCAAATTCGATGACGAGGAACCCACTTTGAGACTAATAATGGCTGGAGACGGCTTGAATGGGTAATGAAGAAAAACTTTAATATAAGTTTAACATAACAGCAAATGTACAACGTTTCGACAAGGTTTTGTCATCATCTGATGTTTTTCTTCATTACCCATTCAAGCCGTCTCCAGCCATTAAAAGTTATAATATAAACTTTATAAAGTATCTATATCCTCCTTACCTCTAAGAAGAGCTACTAGCCACTACAATCTCATGAAGATATCTCTTGTTCAGGTCTATTAAGATATAAATATGAAATGATACGTACTAAAAACGGGTTACGCTTTTCTTGTCTCGAACTTCCTGCATTTAGTATTCACAAATTTCCTGGTCGTCATGAGGCTCTCAATTAGTTATGCTTTGTGCATATTCGCGCCACGCACGCTTATCAACATTCCCGCGAGATAACATTCACACCTCACCGTTTATTAAACTCAAGTTGGTCACTTTAAAGTTTTATTCACTTTAGTTAATTTTTCGAGCGGGGTGAAGAGAAATA
This sequence comes from Limulus polyphemus, assembly GCF_000517525.1. Classification (NCBI taxonomy): domain Eukaryota; kingdom Metazoa; phylum Arthropoda; class Merostomata; order Xiphosura; family Limulidae; genus Limulus; species Limulus polyphemus. Next base: position 71,646 of record NW_013669093.1, read on the forward strand.
GCAGTTTCTGAACGCTCCTGGTTGTCTAACAGGTTTTAAAACCATAATACTTGTCAAATCAATACATTCAAACATACTATAGACATGATCATTAAAATATTCATGAAAGTGTCAATTGATTGTTCACTTTGATTGACCAAGACATAAAAATTAAAATATCTCCCTCTTCATTACACCTAATAAACCTAACCATCACCTATATATAACCAACTTGGTTTCATACTCAATACACTTTACCATCACTAATACTTCCAAAAAATATAACCAACATGATTTCATGCACAATAAACCAAACTGTTACTAATACTTCCAAAATATATAACTAACACGATTTCATACTCAATACACTTTACCATCACTAATACCTCCAAAAAATATAACCAACATGATTTCATGCACAATAAACCAAACCGTTATTAATACTTCCAAAATTTATAAAACCAACATGATTTCATGTACAAAGGAGATATCAGGATTAACATACTCACCCTCTGTATTACATTATGAGATATTATGATTAACATACTCACCCTCTGTATTACTTTAGGAGATATTATGCTTTCATTTTCGAAAATATCTCCCTAACTTAGTAGCATATCTCTAATTGAAAGATTTGATTTTTATTATTTTTAAAAGATTTTAAATGAAAACTTGTTTATGGTAATTAACTATTCTCTGTAAAAACATTACTAATGACTATTTAGTTTTATCCAATGAATCACTTGTTTGTGGTTAATTAACTAAAGTATAGCAGATAATCAATTCTCTCTTTACAGTAGTTTCTTTGAAGCTCAAAACAAGAATGGTTCAACACCAGTTACAAGGCAGCCTGATAGTAAGAGAGAAACAACAAGTCAGGTGAGATTTTTATGATTAACATACTCACCCTCTGTATTACATTATGAGATATTATGATTAACATACTCACCCTCTGTATTACATTATCTGTATTACATTATGAGATAGATTGAGTATGTTATATTAGAAATGATTTTGGAACCTGACCCTATTTCACCGCGTCTGCTCATGTTCTATCTGATGATGCATCATAATAATAGCTCAGCGGCAAAAGGCTCCGGAATGGCTAAAGCACGCTACTCCTCTCTGTGGACCTGCCATATTCTGCTTTGTTTACGAGGACGATGGTTTCTCGGCACCTATTTTTATTAGTCCGATCACTTAATGATCAGTAGGTGCTGCGTCCAGTCTGGTATGTTCTTGTTTGGAGTAGCATGCATACTCCAGCTATAAGTTATGGGACACTTGAATACATATGTCATGTAAGTGTACATGTGACTTGTGCTGCTTCTTAATTACGTTACGTACTGTTGCCCGCAACACATGAACATCTGTTACAATTCTACTTACCACAGCTAATTCCAGGACTTTTTATGTATATTCCCAAGTTGATCTGTATTCCTTGGTTTTTGAATGCCATTAAGGGATACCACATCTTGGAAATTTTAAATCCCTGATATGAACACATCTTTATGTCTGAGTATGTAAATATTTTTCGTCACAAAAAGGCTGTTTCATAACCTTTACAAAAGCAATCAATTTTTGACGGTATCACACAACTTACGAAACGTCAAACAATGTCAAAAGGTAGTTCTGATACATTTCGTTTCACCGCGACTTTATATTATTTGTGGTTGCCAGTAACTTGGTGATTTGAATGTTCAAAATCGTTTAAATATAACGCACCCAACCCTCTTTATACTAAAACTATACTCAGATCATACACATAGAGCTGGGAAACCGTTTTCCTCGCCCGCTAGATGTATTATGGAAAGGAAAAAGGAGCAATGGTGTGTTAGGGACATGATTGTCTTAAAACGGAGCAATGGAAATTACAATGCAGAGCTATTGTCAAGATTTTCGGTCGTCAGATAAATCAGGAGTGAACGTGAGGACTATATCGATGAGATGTGGCTCTGAATTTTTTTTTTCTAAAACGTACTTAACACTTATATTTTATAAAATATGTCAAAGAAAAATAATTTCATATGTATTAAATATTGAAAATAATGAGCATCTTTTATGTGTATTAAAGTACGTGTTATATTTATGAATAATAGTGAACAATACCTGTAAGAACTCAATAATGATTTTTGAAAATATTTTACTTCATTGGAGTGGGCCCCCCAATGGCACAGCGGTATGTCTCTAGACTTACAACGCTAGAATCCGGGTTTCGATTCTGGTGGTGGGCAGAGCACAGATAGCCCATTGTGTAGCTTTGTGCTTAACTATAAACAAACAAATCATTAGAGCAACCCCTCCCCCAGTGGCACAGCGGTAAGTTTGCGGAATTATAGTACTAGAAAACCAGGATTCGATACTCGGTGTGGGCACAACACAGATAGCCGATTGTGTAGCTTTGTGCTTAACTACAAACAAACAGATTTTGGGAGCATTTTTTTTTTTACATTTTCGTCATCTATGAAAGTTTGTATACTCTCAACAAAAACGGTATTGAATTTCCAGATCCAAAAAGTTTATATTAACACATTTTTGTGAAAAAAGGAAAAAGAAATAATAATTTTCTAAAAATCAAAAAGAGTTTAGGAGGTTTATTATACAAATGTAGAAAAGTGCTTATAAATTATGTTCAGATAGAAAAAATTATTATTTTCCACATTTTACCTTTACATTATATAATAATAAGAACACAAAACTCATTTACGATTCAATTTCATAGGGCCTAGTTTCCTGAGAATAACTATCTTCACAACCTGCGTAAGAACACAAAACTAACCTCTGATACGTTTTGCTTGTTGAGTTACGTGGAAATCCAGTTTCGTCGGGTCCAGTTTCCTGATAATCACTTTCTTCGCGAGACAACATATGAATAGATAACTCACCTCTTCTCCGTTTTGCATGTTGAGTTACGTGGAAATCCAGTTTCGTCGGGTCCAGTTTCCTGAGAATCACTTTTTTCACAAGACAACATATGAATAGATAACTCACCTCTTCTCAGTTTTACATGTTGAGTTACGTGGAAATCCAGTTTCGTCGGGTCCAGTTTCCTGAGAATCACTTTCTTCGCGAGACAACATATGAATAGATAACTCACCTCTTCTCCGTTTTGCATGTTGAGTTACGTGGAAATCCAGTTTCGTCGGATCCAGTTTC
>NW_013669093.1:75472-80981 GCF_000517525.1 Limulus polyphemus
CTCTTCTCCGTTTTGCTTGTTGAGTTACTTGGAAATCCAGTTTCGTCGGGTCCAGTTTCCTGAGAATCACTCTCTTCACAAGATAACATATGAATAGATAACTTACCTCTTCTCCGTTTTGCTTGTTGAGTTACTTGGAAATCCAGTTTCGTCGGGTCCAGTTTCCTGAGTATCACTTTCTTCGCAAGACGATAGTTGTTCACTTTGCTCACTTACGGCCGCAAGCATTAAAAGTCTTGGAAAAGCAGTTGCTAAGTCAGTTGGGATTGAACACTGTCTTTCGAGTGAACGTCTTCTAGATCGTTGAGATAAAGGTATATTGCTCTGAATATCATAAGTGGTTATGCCATCTGGTGAAGTATCCCTAGGAGAAGAGGAAGATTTGGAAATATCTTGTCCTAAGGTTCGTGGAGCTTCTCTGTATGGAGGAGGTAATATCTTGTCAGCATGGTTTTCTTCCTTATTTTCTTCGGTTTTCTTGGAGCTAGCACAATGAACTAGGGCTCGGCATATGCCAGTTGAAGAAGAAACCAGTGAGAAGGTAGCGCTGTGTTCCTTAGGAGCAGTAGACGTTGGAGGGGGAATGTTTTTTATATTTTCACTGCTAGTATTTTTTTTCTCATTGTGTTTTGTCTGGGATTTTGAAATATTCGATCTTGAGTTTTTTATAACTCTGGTGCTATTCACACACTGGGGCTGTTGTGAACAGACAATATTTTCTGCTGGTTGTTTACCACTTTTCTCCAAATTATGAGGAGAGCAAGACCTGGTGTCGTAACTGGAAAACATCAAATAAGTATTTTTGAGCAAATTAAACAGTAAACTAAATGCTTGGAGAATACGAAAGATTTTCATTATTAACCACAAAATTCACCCTTTATAATTGAAGATGAACATTTAATACGTATCTTTATTAATTACAAAATGCTAGTTCTGTAAAAAAGCCCTTTTGAAGCTGATGGCACTATGTTTTTATTACGTATCTCCTCACAAACAATTGCAGATTAAACTGATTCCAAGTACAATACGAACTAGTAACTGTGACTTAACTTGTAGATGTTATGTAATGTAATAAACATTTCCTCTTTTAAGACTGGCTACTAATCTATGGACCTGGATGGAAAGACAAACGAAAAGTGAGGGTGAACATGAATGATGGAGCTAATTGTATATTATTCGATCCTGTATTATCAGTAGTTCTTGGAGTTGATAATAATCACCTGTTAACAGAGCCCACTATAGCTCCACATGCTGTTAACATGCATGGAAGATTTTATTCACTTTGTGTTTACTCAGAGATTGTGGAATCTAGTATTGTTGGCAATACACATTCGCCACTAATACGAATCAATCAAATTATAGGTCATGATGGAGACATGATCAATGAAACATTTATAAATCCTGATTACAGACCTGTTTAAACTATTGAGATAAATATAAAGGATGACATGGGTCGATCTTCTCTTTTGAACAGAGGAGACTCATCATAACATTTTATTTTCGTCGTCTGTGACATCATGAGAGTACCTTACTATGACGAACCAGATGTCTATGACCAAGTGGGAAACTTTACCTCATCATGTTGCTGGTCAATGGCAATGGGGTCACGTACTGGGTAACGTGTTTCATTCAACTATATCTTTTTTTGAAGGAAGGGGCATTAGCTTTAGGAAAATAAACTGTTCAGTCAGGCATAAATTTAGCATCAGATGTCATCCAAGGAAAATCTCTTGCTGATGCTGGGAAATGATGAGCAATACAAGGAGCTTAAAACTTGGCTCAAAATGTCAAATAGATGGGTCTATCTAATAAAAAGAAGAAACAGAAAGGTCCTGTGTTCAGAACTAAGAAACGAAGCACATCGACTCCAGATTTTATTGACAAGTAAACTTGTAAGGAAGATCAGACAATAAATTAATGCTGATCTTCACTGTGAATAATAGGAGTGAGAAACCTTTTCATCAATAGAGGTGATATGTGCAATTATAGCTTTCTCTTTCTCAGAATGTGATGGTCATGAAAAGGGTCTTTAAATTTCAATTGTTCAAACAAAGTCATTTTCTTCAGATGAATATCCCTCATCTTTTCCATCATCTGGATGAATCATAATTAAAAAAAAACATGATGCCAATTTCTTGGTATACTGGTTGCACAGTCCAGATATTGTTTCATTTCTTCCCATTGGAAATCTGTAGTAAAGGGTCAGTAAGGAAAGATTTCTAAAGAAATATTATCAGTCTTGGTCTTATTCCTATGCATTCGGATACTTCTGTAATTTAAGAAACTCGTCATACATTTTGGTTTAGCATAGAATGAATATAAATTTTGTGACTATGTAACTTAAAGGAGGACTGTGTGTTTGACTAACCTACTATAGGCTAGAACTATGTTATAGACTATTGTAATATTTGTCTACACTTTATATCCCCTTAGCCACATATGCAGACGGTCTCAGCAGGAGACCTTGAGGCTGCTGTCGGACATAGGTTCATGAAACATTTTTCTTTACATCAACGAAAATAGACACTACAGCAGCAAGAGACTCTGTATTGTATAAATATTTACCAATAAGAGATAGATTTTTATCAAGAGTGGATGATGTTCATTTCAACACTTCTAGACACTGTTGACTCCATTAACATAACAGAAACTTGGAGCACTTTTGTATACTTTATGGACCTCAGCTGCATGCACGAATTGTCTCAGCATGAGAACTCTAAGCTGCCATTTAATGCAGATCCTTGAATTTTTTCTTTTTGCTGACAAAAATTGACACTGCAGTGGCAGTACATATTAGTAAAGTGAAATGCCAATTTAAGAAAGGCCATATGTTTAGATGGACAATTCAAAAGAAAACACGGATCTCCTTTTTGTCTTTGATAAATAATCTTGCAAGTTTACTAGGAATGCTTAGCTATAAATCTTAACAATTAATAGATGTTAGAAACTTTCACTTCATGGGCCTAATTGAGTAGGAAGCATACAAGAATTGCATATTAACTGAAATATACTAGAATTGTATGAAAGTTAATCTAATCTTGGCAATCTAATATTTTATAATCCATAAATGTTTCAGTTTGTGTTATTCCTAAATATCAAATGTTATTGAGCTGTCAGTGGAATTTACTCCTAGGATAAATTTAAAGAACACAACCCAAATAGTAAGATGGATGTTGCTCTTATTTCTTTACATGTCGAAACGATTACATTCTGAAGAAGTTAGACTATGTAAACAACAATTGTAAACAACAGTAGCTTTAAACTACAAGTATGCGAGTTTTAAATTAAAAACATAAAGTAGCAGCTTAAAATAGAAAATAACTTCCTTATGTACTCTCACACCTTGAGGAAGATAATGTCATGAATGTACATTTAGCTTTTTGTATCTTTATGTAAAGTAAAATATAAATATATACACATTCGTTTTTTACTGATCGTTAAGTTCAGTGACATACAAAATTATCTGACATTTGATCTTTAGTCTGGACAGAGTAGAATTAAGTTACTTTTTGGATGTAAGATGAGTATAACTTATATTTTCCGAGTATTTTTACACTGACCCTGTCTGAGCTTTTGGCTGATTGCTGTATGTTAGGCACAGTTTAACCTTACCGAGTAGTGAGCATAAAATGATTTTGTTGTAAAGTAGAATGAACTCTGCATAATACAAGAATTGTACAATAACTTTTTCGTTTATAATCTATATTAAAAATCTTATATACTGAACTGAAATGAACAAGTACTAATATGGTCATAAAGTAGAAATGTACAAAAGTTGTGATTCATGTACAAGTTCTATATTGTGTTACGTAATAATTGAAAACAAGAATTATTATACTGATTTGTAACTAACAAATAAACGATTAATATATTTGACGATTCTTGTATAAAGTATAAGTGAAGTGAAAGATAATGCATCACACATTACTGTAACATTGTTTGCAAATCTCAATATTTGTATGAGGAAAATCTATTTTGAAATGTAAAATAGTCGATAACTTGTTTTCCTGAGCATACAAACTGAAATCTTAAATGATAAATCTAATGAAATAATATGTAGAGATCCAGTATTTTGTCAAGTACTTTTCTTATTGTTATGCTAAAAACAAATGTATAAAAATAATCAATGAAATAACAGATGAACCATATATTTTGACTTAATTTCATGAGAAGTCGCTACCATGATTAAATATCTGCTAAAAATCGAAAAGTACTCCCTAATAACATGATTTAGTAGCAAACTATAAGTGATGGAGTCAAAAGTTTTATTGCCCAAAATTCAAACATGACATGGATAGTCAATTTAGATAGGGATTTCAAGTGCATGATATGTTTAATAGAGTTTTTAAATGAAGAAACATTCTATGATTATATTAGATCGATTCACTTTTGTCTCTTATGTTTCTTTCTCAATGATACATTTTATTTGACTAATCACTTGCTATAGTACTTGGATATATTGCATATATTATTACATTGGGCTGTAGGCATATTGAGAAATTGGCATCATATTTTTCAAATGAGGGTTCGCCCAGATTATGGAGAAGATGAGGGATATTCATCTGAAATAAATTATTTTATTCAAAAAATTGAAATTTAGAGGTTCTTTTCAGGACCATCACATCCTGAAAAAGAGAAAGTTACGATTGCACATATCAGCTCTATTGATGAAAAGGTTTCTTATTTCTAATATTTACAAGAAAAATCACCATTGATCTATTAACTGGTTTTTCTTGCAAGTTTACTATGAATGATTAGCTATAAATCTGAACAGTTGATCTAAGATCAAGATCCCCTATCTAATACTTGAAGTTTTGTGAATAAATGTTTCAGTATGTGTGACAAAAGTCTTATTTAGAGTTTGTGATGTTGCTTATATACACTGATGATAGCATATCTATACGGAGATTTGTATTAGATGGTCAAACACATTTATTAGCAAAGCCACATCAGACTATCCCCTGTATCCACTTACGGGAATCATGCCCCTGATTGTAGCATTGTAAATCCGAAGACTTACCACTGTCCCACTGGAGGACATTTGTTAAAAACGTAAAAATTCAGTTCATGGTGTACAATTCAGTAGAGAGTATACAAGAATTGTATGCTAACTGAAATATATTTACTGAAATGTGTTATGAAATCTTGAGAAATAGAATATCATGAAAACACATTTAGTGTTTTGTATCACTATGTAAAAGGAATAAGCAATAAACTATGTTTACTAACTTTTATATTCAGTGACGTACAAAAGCTTAGTAAAAGGTCGTGATGAGTCAGACTAAATATGAAGTTAAAATGTCTACATTGCTTGAAGATTACTTCTGTTGTTTACTTTAAAAGTTAATGATCCTCCGGTGGAATCAGAAACAACGCCTATATGGAATTAGGTTTAGCCAGCATTATGCATAAAATTCCAAACCAGCAGAAAACAAGCTCTAGACAAAGAAAGAGGAGTAACACAATAAGTTTGTACAATAATAATGGTTAAACATAGTTATGTATATTG
>NW_013669093.1:81942-92806 GCF_000517525.1 Limulus polyphemus
TGCGTGAATCGTTGTGAATTATTGCGTGTGTTTAAGTTTGAACAGAGACGTAACAATATCTATAGTTTTAAATTTAAACTTTAGTGAAGCATGAAACTTAAGTTATTGTATATTATTAAGAGATTTAAATAATGTCCTTTTCTCAGCACATAGATGTAAAAGTATGTTATACAATATAATAATTATAGAAATGAAACTAATGAATTAGCGATAAGCATTTTACATATAGAATGTTAGAAAATGCAAAAAGTATACCAAGCAAATTAAATATAGAAAAGAAAACTATAATCATATACTACTGTATGTTAAATGTGTCAGTAATACTATCTGCCTTTGTAAAAACACATTTAATACAATTGAATATATAAATGAAAACTATTACCATAAATTGAGAGAAGTTGAAATCTGTATGCAGTCCTACAGAAGTATAGTAGCATTGTCTGCCTATATAAACATCATCCACCTTTGTAAAACGTCTCGTCCAGTCTGTGATTTAACTAACATATATTAATGATGTCTGCTTAAAGCATATTGGAGTCTTATATAAGTGAAAAAATAACCTATTTGAAAATTTATAATGTGTGATATGTCTGAATCCTTTATTGATTATAGAGTAAAGTTATAAGCTATTATTTTGAATTTGTGTAACATACAACTATTGAGAAATATAATTTTATGAATACACATCTAGTGTTTTGCATAGATTGCATAGACTATTTACAGATTTCAAATCAAATATATTAAGTATAGAAGTGAAAACTATAAATCTAATGAAATAATATGCAAAGATCAAATATTTTGTCAAAAGCTTTTTTATAATTATGCTAAAAAAATATGTAAAAACAATCAGCAAAATAGCTGCATCGATCTAATATTAGCATATAGAAGTGAAAAAATATTACATTGATATCATAATGATATGATGTCACCCCTCTCCTACCTGTTTAAAAAGTAAAAAATAATCTTCCTTTGGTTATGTATAAATAGAAACCACAACAAATATATAGAAACATATTGATATATTTGAAAATATGAATTGTAAATAAAAGCAACAAAATGTAGGTAATTTTGCAGTAGTGAGGATGTCACTTGAGCGGCAGAAGTGGGGGAAGGTGAGTACGTTATCAACACCAGAGGGCGTATTGCTAGAAAAGAACTGCAAAGCAAGAGTAATGTTGCTGTTTAATGATCTTCCATAAATGTTGAATCTAAAAGGAGAGGATTGTTAGACTTAAATAATAAGGTATGAAGTGTCGCTTGTTATTATCTTCTTGTAACATCATATTGCTCTTGCCTCGCCAACAATAAATAAAGTTAGCAGTGTTAAAGAACCAATTTCTCTTCATTAGGTAACCTACAAAAATTGAAGGGCTACTAACCTCGCATCCTTAGTTGATGTTCCAATGCTCTGTTTAGGATGTCGAAACCACAAGACATCGTTGCCTTCTACTGTAAGTGACTGAGCTTTTACTAAACACTCTAGTTCTTCAGGGTTTGCCATTAAAGCACTGCCTTCATTAATTGCGGAAATGAAACTGAAACTGCGGTTTCTGTAAAAAAATGGTGAAAGAGGAGAAATGTTTCCTTCTTTTTTCATTGAACTTTGGGAAAATTCTAAAGTAGGAACATGAAGATATCGATGTGATTTGTCTGCTTGAATATCAGTTTGAATCTCCTTTTGCCAAGGTTTGCTTGGCAGCGACATTTCAGTCCGAAAACTGTCTTTAAAACTTGAAGCTAAGGATTCTGTTTGAGTGGATTTTGCACTAAGAGAAGAGTCATGAGGAAGTATTGGACACGAAAAAGCTAAGTGATGTGAATTTCTGGGCGCTAGGTTGGTAGAGACAGCAGAAGGCCTGTAGAAATAAATTTTAAATTCGGTTAACGACTCACAAACGTTTTGAAGCTACAATAAAAGTTGGATAGTGCATATTATAACAAAAACTAGATCATCAGCGTTAATAAACATATAATATGGATTGATAATACGGAATATTATTCTTTCTATTGTTCTGAGTTTACATGGTTATAATTATTTATCATATGCCTTTTCATCTATCTACATAATTATTATCGATTATTAGTTCTCACGACAGTTGAATCTAAGTTTAAAATGGACAACAACTGCCTGTTGTAGAAATCTACAAATGTAGAGTTTTACAACAGGCAGTTTCTGTCTATTTGAAACTTAGATTCATTATGAATACTCTGCCTAAACAACCTATCAAAGATCATGACAGTTGTTGTCTATCAATATGAATATTATCTACTCACATAAAGTTCATTCATTATCATCTATACACATGACTAACAACCATTACCAGTAAAATAAATACACAAAAAGTTATGTAATTTATAGTATGAAAAACATGCATGAATCCAAATCTATAAATGGGGAATAGAAAATACCAATAAAATCAAATTAAAAAATAGATCCGTAAGTGTGGGTAATCACTAGAAAAGCCAGATCTGCACATCAAAATAGTACATATATTAATAGAATAGCCAGAAAAGGTCGATTTTGAATGAGAGTGAGTCCCCCCCCCCCAAGTAGAAGGAAGATTTCTCTGCCATAAAATGGAAGAGCTATCTTCGATCATGGAACAAGGCAGTCCCACTAAGTAACAAGAAGAGTCATTTTTTCAAATTTGGTAAAAATGCAAAATACCAAGAGCTTAATTTGGTTTGAATTTTGTGCAAAGCAACACTAGGACTATCTGTGTTAACCATCCCTCATTTAGCAGTGATAGACTAGAAGGAAGGCGGCTAGTCAACACAACTCACCGTCAACTTTTACCAATGAGTAGTGGGATTGATCGTTACATTATAATGCCCCTACGGCCGAAAGGGCGAGTCTGTTCAGTAACGTAGACTCAACCAGTAACACTCAAATTGCGAATCGAGCACCCTAGCCACCAAGGCATGCGTGGCCTGATACTGTGAGTTGCAATGCAGGTAACCCCTATTTCAATAACTGAACAGCAAAAGGATTAAAGAGCCACATGTGGGTCCGACCCCTACAGTCATTTTTGAACATGGTGGCCCGACTATGTTTGGGCATCTTGGAGGTTGCTAGGTATCTTTCAGGCAAGATGAGTATCATTACTATTAACCTATTGAGGTTGGATCTGTTGAAACAGTTAAATATAAGTGTTCGTAAAAGCTATGAAAACCAGAGCCGTAAATCTAGCCATTATGTGTATACAGAAGAGCTTTGTATAGTAATAGGTGGAGTAAGAAGCGTGTGTAATATTTACGAACCATAGAGCATATCCTTGTCGAAGCAAAAGGTTTTGTATTCTTGTACGACCAAATATCTTTGTTTACAAAATATTTATATACTCAAGTGTATAGGCATCAACTCTGAGGTTTGAGTTTCCTAAAATGTTCATATTCTTAAAGGTGTTTATAACTCACCTGGTACCAAATTCTGCATTTTCGGAATTACTCCAACACTGGCGAGGTCCTTAAACAAAAATAAAACACATATTAATATCATGCAGCAACAATGGTTTACCAACCTCCTATCATCAGATAAAGAATAAACAATAAATATTTTGAACAAGTAATTTGAATAAATACATATAAAGCGGAAAGGGGTTATTATCCCACTCTAGATCAGCCTCTGTAATATTTTCTTCTTGAATAAATACATCAGACGATTGAGTAGATATGTTGTGGATTTGCCCCCCCCCCCATGACTTTCACGTTAAAAGAGGACACCAGCTAGTATTTTAATAAAAGTACATAAAATGCTTCAGTAAAAATCAACTGCCACGAAGTCTAATCTCTAAACTCAAAACAGATAATAAAAACCTTCCTGATAAAAAAAAAACCTTGTGAAAAAATAGTTTTAGGCAAAAACTGTTACCATAACAAGACTGATTATGTTGAAACTTAGCCTGTTTATATTCCAAACGGAAGAAAGAAACACAGTGAACAACCTTCAATCTGTTTATACTCTAAAGGAAAGAAAGATACACAATGAAAAAACATTCCTGTCTATACTCTAAAGGAGAGAATAGAACACTATGAGCAACATTCGGCCTGTCTACACTCCAAAAGAGGATAAAGGAATAAAATAAACAACATTCTGTCTGTCTACACTCCAAAAGAGAAGAAATGAACACAATAAACAACATTCCTGTCTATACTCTAAAGGAGAGAATAGAACACTATGAGCAACATTCGGCCTGTCTACACTCCAAAAGAGGATAAAGGAATAAAATAAACAACATTCTGTCTGTCTACACTCCAAAAGAGAAGAAATGAACACAATAAACAACATTCTCAATGTCTACACTCGAAAAGAGAAGAAATGAACACAATAAACAACATTCTCAATGTCTACACTCCAAAAGAGAAGAAAGGAACATAATGACGAACATTCAGCCAGTCTATACTCTAAAGGAGAGAAAGGAACACAATGAGCAACATTCAGCCAGTCTATACTCTAAAGGAGAGAAAGGAACACAATGAGTAACATTCGGCCTGTCTACACACCAAAAGAGAAGAAATGAACACAATAAACAACATTCTCAATGTCTACACTCGAAAAGAGAAGAAATGAACACAATAAACAACATTCTCAATGTCTACACTCCAAAAGAGAAGAAAGGAACATAATGACGAACATTCAGCCAGTCTATACTCTAAAGGAGAGAAAGGAACACAATGAGCAACATTCAGCCAGTCTATACTCTAAAGGAGAGAAAGGAACACAATGAGCAACATTCGGCCTGTCTATACTCCAAAGGGAAGAGATGAACATAATGAGTAACATTCGGCCTGTCTATACTCCAAATGGAAGAGAGGAACATAATGAGCAACACTTGACCTGTCTATACTCCATAGGGAAGAAAGGAACACAATGAACAACATTCGGTCTGTCTACACTCCAAAAAGAGGAAACGAACATAATGAATATCATGCAGTAAGGAAAGGAACACAATGATTAACATTCAAGCAGTTCTTAGCTAGTCCATTGCAGATTTTCAACTATAAATACTGTTGAAACGTTTCAGGTTCGTAGTTAAGGTATTATCGATTTCAATTCTAAGTCATCTCCCTTTTGTCCATTATTAAACTTATCTGGTTCTTAGTAAGTTCATTAACAATTTCAAGTCATTAATACTACACTTTGTTGATTTTCAGAAATTCCCACGCTCTTAGTTATTACATTACAGATTCAAAAGGACATGTAATAAAAAGTGAAAAATGATTTACAGTGAGAAGAGCACTGAAAATGCCAGTGGAAAGACGAAAAAGTGGAGGAAGACAGAAAATACGGTTGAGAGAAGTGATGGACTGAGATATGAATGACGTCAGTGGAGCTAGAAATGGTTTTGATGAACAGGAACCCACTTTCAGAAAATAAAATTTGGAGACGATTTGAACGGGTAATGATAGAAACTTTATCACAAGTAACAAAAGTGTGTCGAAATCTTGTACATTAATTAATTGTAATAAAGTTTCTTTCATTACCCATTCAAGCTGTCTCTAAACTAGAAAGAACCATAATCTATAGTAATAGAAGACTGACCTCTTACAAAAATGCGACCAACCATGAGAATAATTCACTTCGCTACTGTTACTGACTTTATATCAGATCCTTGAATTTGAAGTTCCCGCAAAGATGAAACTTTGCCAATAAATGTAGTTCCTTTAATAAAAAGGTGACATTAGTAAATTGACATTAAAGTGACTATGGTGTAACTTTAGATTTATGGACAAAGACAGTCAGTGTAATCGCACTTGTTGCCGTTTTACATTTTACAAATTTGTTTTATTTCAAAGCAAGACATACCTGCTCCTTCTTCGGAAAATCCTAGCCTTTCTAAAGCAGTCTTCCTTCGACTACGTAATTCTGTTTGTAGAGTTTCTCTCCTGGACTATAAGAAAATGAAATATTTATTATTGAATTCCAAGTCTACTGGCTTTATGTAATTTTAAACAGGTGGTGTTAAAAAGTCACGACTAAAATGGCCTGAAATACACTAAGGTACATTTAAAGGAAGAAGTGGTACTAATCCATCCATCTTCGTCAATAATTCCAGTAAATCTGAATAGAGAGTTAAAGGTTTTGAAGCTATAATTGTAGAAACATTTTATATCACTAATCTTTAGACTAGTCTTACTGTTGACAAAACTAAAAAGAGTATTTCATCAACAGAGGCAGCACCAGCAACAAAACATATAGGGGACAAAACAAGACATTTTATACTCACATGTAATTTTAAAGGGACACATTTTTCCCCCTAAATTCTAGCGTGCTAGATTACATTGAGCCAACGTTGGGTTTCAAAAAAGTACTTTGTATTGGGTTTTGAATTATCTGAATGTCTGGTCAAGTTAAACAACATACAGTGTATTAATGTGTGGTCAAGTTAAACAACATACAGTATATGAATGTGAGGTCAAGTTAAACAACATACAGTATATGAACGTGTGGTAAAGTTTCGCCAAAATAAATCGGGCATTTAATGCACGGTCTCGATTGCTGTCACTTATGGTAACATGTTACAGAAATTTAATAAAACAGTCAAACCTTGCTACAATTGCCCTTACAGCACGCATCTGGCAAGTCTATCGTGTTTCCGACATTGTTTTAAATTCTACAAGCTTTTCATTTGGGCACATGTCTTTTCTTCTTTGAAAAGTAATCCACTGTGTGTGAACATCAGAACCACTTACAAATTGTAGCAAGTCTGAAGAGTTGAGAAAAAATCAGCCACGGGGGTAACAGATTTCACTCTTTCTACGATGAGCAAAACAGTGAATGTAGGTGGCTTGAAGTATGATTTGTCTTATTTCCTGTTGAACCCCAAAGCACTTGGCGCTCATGACGACGGTGCCATCATATCCTTGACCAATCAGGCTTGTGACATCAAGCCAGTTGTCCTTTAACTCTTCCAGATATATTTTGCCAATTATTGTGTTTCAAGTTCATCAGTGACTTGAAAACCAAGGAATTCTTCATGAATCATTAAAGTACCAAACTCATCTGCTCTTTTTTGGATAGGTCTTTAGTTTCATTGACTGTAAAGTACTAAGTTTCTCTTATTTCGCTCAAAATTATATCATTGAGGATGTCCAAAATGCATCTTGTACACTGTACTGCGTATATTTGGCATTTTTAGGTTTGTTATTTCCAAAAAGTTTCCTTTATTTTCACGATGACAGCTCTGAGCTATGTTTGGGACAGCTGTAAGTCTCAACGTATCTACAAGTATTTTGATATATTCCCTATTTTTTCCACAATCAGCCGGTGAGCTTCATTAACGCGGTCTGCTACTGTTTTCTCAGAAAGCTATTATTCTAAATAAGCATTATATTTGCACATGTTTTACAAATGAACATCAGACTGCCTGTGTTTGAGAAGTTTATTGTTTTGTTTTGTTTTTTTGGAGTTTCACCCGTTCACTTCTTCCATCTACTGAACCCTTCAGACTCACAAGCTTGTTCACCTTTGTATTTAGTGCCTGTAGTAAAATGAAACCAAACAAAACTTTGTCAGCAGATGTGGAATATTCAAGCCAAGGATGTGCTTTATACCGTTCAGGTATGAATTTTCGTCCACGAGTCTTTGGAAAGTGGAAGGGCTCATTAAGACCAGGTTGAATTGGTCGGTTGTTGGGCGTTTGAGATATGTCAATCGGACCACTTACTCTAAGAGTCGGCCTAGACAGAGCTGATTTTCTACTGCTGCCGCTCGGCTCGTGTAATTCTTCAATACTAGCGGGTTCACCCAATATATCGTCATGATTTCGATCAGAAGTATCCACACTGCTGCCTCTTTGGTTCAATAGTCTTCAGGTGCAACTATTTCATCTTCAGTCTTTCGACGTTTCTCGCTTGGTTCACCTGTCTCCTTGATAGATTCATCATCTTCCTGGGAATCCTGTGATTAACGCAGGTTTTTGCAAAATTTTCTGATAGCCATTTTCTCATTAATAAGACTTGATATGTTTACACATGTATGCAGAACACCAACTGTATGTAACAATTAATAACAGTAAAATGTATCGTTTAAAGACCTCTTGACCTAGAAAGTTAAAAACAACTCGGTAACGAGTACTTGGGCACAAAGTCAAAGCACCGAAGATAATCTAGTACACAACAAGCCCGTGCTTATCAAAACTGCTTACCTCAAAACTGGTCTAAAGACCTTATTTATCAACGTTTCTGAGAGAGTCAGGTTTAGGTCTCTTTTAACCCTTTAACCCTCAGACAAAACATAATGTATATATATATAGCCTTCAATCTTAATTAGTTACAGAGTTATCAACTAGAAAATCAGACCCCTCTTGCCACACTCACCTCAATCCTCCTTTTCTTAACTTTCCCATAGTTTTCTCTAACTTTTAATCCTATATTATGTTTAACCAACAGAAAAACAAGGGTTTTCTTTTACTTTAAAACCTATATTATGTATAACCAATACAAACCAAGGGGTTTCTCTTACTTTAAAACATATATTATGTATAACCAATACAAACCAAGGGGTTTCTCTTACTTTAAAACATATATTATGTATAACCAATACAAACCAAGGGTTTTCTCTAACTTTTAATCTTATATTATGTATAACCAATAGAAAAACAAGGGTTTTCTCTAACTGTAAAACCTATATTATGTGTAACCAATACAAACCAAGGGTTTTCTCTAACTTTTAATCCTATATTATGCTTAACCAATACAAACCAAGGGTTTTCTCTAACTTTTAATCCTCTATTATGTTTAACCAATAGAAAAACAAGGGTTTTCTCTAACTGTAAAACCTATATTATGTGTAACCAATACAAACCAAGGGTTTTCTCTAACTTTTAATCCTCTATTATGTTTAACCAATAGAAAAACAAGGGTTTTCTCTAACTTTAAAACCTATATTATGTATAACCAATACAAACCAAGGGTTTTCTCTTACTTTAAAACCTATATTATGTATAACCAATGCAAACCAAGGGTTTTCTCTAACTTTTAATCCTATATTATGTATAACCAATAGAAAAACAAGGGTTTTCTCTTACTTTAAAACCTATATTATGTATAACAAAAAAAAATCAAGGTCCTGCCTTTGAAATAGCATATTATTCTATTTTTTTTTCTCAATAGAAAATGTGTAGTTTCGGTTTCAGTTTCACTTTTGTTTCCGCGGGAAATGTATCGACCAGCTTTGCTTAATTGCTAACGACGTTTGTGGCATAGTTAGAAAGACAGAAAAATTGTGATAGTTACGGGACAAGTTCTGCTTTTTGTACGTTATTATTCTGTGTTCTTTCAACCATTATTTAATTAATTTATTTAGTGGGTTAGTACAATTAGTATAAAAAGTAGGGTTAAAGAGAATACCAATTATTGTAGGATATATCTGGTTGACTTCTAGTATACAAGAAACAAAAACATCCTGTAAAACGGTAGTGCGCGTGCGAACGTGTTTTCATGTACACATATCATTTGCTCTATGAACGTAGGATAATTTTTTTATGGGGGGGGGGACAAACTGGGGTCTAGAAAAACTTTTGTGTGGGCGCTGTTTATCGGTAATTTCAAGTTCATTACATGATGTTTTCCCACGTTTTCTGTATTAAACATTCTGTATACCATGATGTGTCACCAAATGAACTGGATAAAACATTCTGTATACCATGATGTGTCACCAAATGAACTGGATAAAACATTCTGTATACCATGATGTGTCACAAAATTAACTGGATTAAACATTCTGTATACCATGATGTGTCACCAAATGAACAGGATTAAACATTCTGTATACCATGATGTGTCACCAAATGAACTGGATAAAACATTCCGTTGATTCTCGGTGCTGTGTAAGCTAAATTTTCATATTAATTAGGTTAGAGTAAAATTCAGTTCAGTGTCTTGTCATCTATCATCACCTTTCACAAAACTTAAAATATATTGAAAAATGAAGAATGTTAATCTTACCAGATATGCCAGAACAGCTTGACTTTTTGTAATCTGCTCCTTAAGAATTTCTAAAGTGGCATCTATCTCTTCAGCTGTGACGCTGACAGGCTGTAAATCCAAACAGATACTATCTTCATTATTCACACCATAACGTATATCTATGTAAATCCAAACAGATACTATCTTCATTATTCACACCATAACGTATATCTATGTAAATCCAAACAGATACTATCTTCATTATTCACACCATAACGTAATGGTGTGAATGGTGTGAATCTAATTCAAATCATAGTTTGTGTGTAAAACATTGAATAAATAGGAGAAAAATCCAAACGATGTTAAATATTTTTTTAATGAACATTTAATATCCTCAAGTTGTGAAAGATATAATTCAGACTTGGTGTTTCTTCCTTGATATCTAGGAAATAAAATACATTTTGAAATCATTTGGTTATGAGGGACTATTAGTTTTTTTTTCCTTTAAGGTTTACAGAGTCATTTGGAATCACTGTGTTATGAGAGACGACTATTTTTCTTTTTCTTCTAAGGTTTACAGAATCATCTGATAGATACGAAGTAAGCAAAACTGTTGATTCAATGTGCAGGTTGTAAGTAAGATATTTTTTTCTTGTGAATCAGGGATTTAACACACACAGCTGTTTCCTATCTCTATTTCAATATGGCCTGTTAATGTTCTGAAAATTAGGCTAGGTCAGTGTATCTGTTTGTTGAATGTGGCCTGTGAATTTCCTGGAAAGTATACTTGGCCAATGTATTTGTTTGTAGAATGTGGCCTGTGAATTTCCTGGAAATTATACTAGGCTAATGTATCTGTTTGTTGAATATGGCCTGTGAATTTCCTGGAAATTATACTAGGCCAATATATCTGTTTGTTGAATATGGCCTGTGAATTTCCTGGAAATTATACTAG
>NW_013669093.1:93687-98650 GCF_000517525.1 Limulus polyphemus
GGATATTTATATATGTGAAAAAGTAATAGGACAATCAGCTAATAACAAATTTTCAAAACATAAATGTTTAACAATTAATGACATTAAAGGCTTGAGTCATACTTACAGTTTTTATGTTTGTGTTATTGCTTTAATTTTTTTTTTTTCTGCTGGCGACATGCTACTTTTAACACACCACCATTGTTTATTTCCTTGGTTTGCTGGAAAAACGTAACACAAACCCAACATATTATATATATGTTTAGAAAGCTCTGTCCATCGTTTATCATTTAGAAATTATTATATGTTTGTGTAAGGTACGTACTCAGAGAAATTTGCTCCAGAACACTGGTGACATCAAATTGGACACTTAAGAAAGCATGGCCTATATATCACCCAATTTTTATAGAACAGATTTAAATTGCTAAATGTTAAGAAAGTGACTGTTTTTATTGTGACTGTTTAGTTTGAACTTGGCCCGGCACGGCCAGGTGGTTAGGGCGTTTGACTCGCACTCTAAGAGTTGCGGGTTCGAATCCCCATCCCACCAGACATGCTCGCCTTTTCAGCCGTGGGGGTAAGGGGGCATTATAATGTTACGGTCAATCTTACTATTCGTTGGTAACAGAGTAGCCCAAGAGTTGGCGGTGGGAGATGATAACGAGCTGCCTTCCCTATAGTATTTTACAGCTAAATTAGGGACGGTTTTGTGTAGCTTTGTGCGAAATTTAAAACAAACCAAATCAATACTTTGAACTTTCAAATTAGAAAGTTTTTATATTAAGTCACACAACCTTTATTTGGTATACATGTTCAATATTGTTTTACGGATATTCATTCAAATGCACATAATAAACCATTAATTTCTCTTTCTGATGAATTCTTCAGTTCTGCTTCTTTCACAGATTTGAATTTGTCTAAACATATCTGATATTTAAAATATGAAATTATAATTTTGCCAATTTATTAAAATCAAATCCTAACTACTACTGAAAATGTTGGAATTTCAACTAAAGAACTCACCTGAACTTTACCAGTGGAATAATCTAATAAAAAGAAACACAATTCATAAAACACTGTAGTAACCAGAATCTCTGAAAATAAAGTATTTCTAAGATTTAATTCATTATATAACTATAGTTTAAATTAATATTATCTAGGACAGTTGTTTAAATATCTCCAAATTTCAATTGTGTATCTAAAATGTTACTCCTAAATCCGGAGTATAACACAATATATTAAACACTTATAAATATTGTTACAAATTTTAATTATCTTTTATAAATAACAAAATTTTAAAACTTTAATAATTATCTTAAAGATAAAGATATCATTCTAAAATGCTTGTGGCTTACCTGGGATAAGCTGTGAAGCTTCAGAGTGTTGGCTAAAAGTGAGAAACATGGGAAAAATATATAATTTATCATGTTAAAACTTAAGAGGTCAAAATATAAATATGTCAAAGCATGATCACTATGATAAAGTTCTACATAGTACCTAAGACAAGGATCATTTACACTGAGGACATCAACCATGGATATATCAAATGTTACCAGTGGCACTGATAAAAGAGCCACGTGAACCATTAGTGATGTTCATTTAAAGTAAACTTTTATGAGGAAGAGAGCTTGGAAATTATCAACACACACGGTAGTTTGTCATGCGGTCAAAACAATCTGTAGGACACACCGTGTATTATTAACAGGAGTGATAGTTTAGCGATTTTCCACTTTCTGTAACTCGGAATGTGCTAATCTAAACTGTCACATATTGTCAATGGGTAATCTCTACTGGACCTTTACTTCACATACCAAATTTCAAGGCAATCTATTAAGAAATACATGAGTTATAAAATCTCCAATTTTGATTAAATTTCTACCTTTTTTATTCGCACCAAAAGTAAGAAACCTTTATTTAATATAAAAACATACTTAACTTTCAAGGTGTTTTTTCAAATTTGTTACACTGATAGATCTTTACACCCTATAATAGGATAACAAATTTGGTCTAAATATATGCATCACGTGATCTCACATTAAGCAATTATCGTAAATAATGATTCTTGATACCGCTGTACCGAGTGCATGCGGGTGATGACAAAAACTGTTAATCTAGTTTCCATGGCGTTACTATAAAGTAAGTTATTAACACTGTTTTAGAGAAGAAAATTATCATCATATGTTTTAAAGAATCTGGTTGGTTCTGCAAAGTATAGATCTGTTCTGAATAATAGGTGTTGCGATCCTAAAGCTAATGTGGGTTATTATCGATTGTCACTTTCTTACTTGTTGATGTTATGGACAAAAAGCCATGATATCTAATGAAAGCATTTTAGATGTGAAAAAAAAGGTGAACTGATAGCTACACATGTATCATTGAAAAGAATTTCACAGCAATATTACTTCATTAGCTAGCTAGGCTGTGTATTTTGTTTTACCCACTATTATCCATCAAATTGAACAAAAAACGCGGCCGGGCTAACTAATGAATGATATTTGCTGTAAAATTCTTATCAATGCTACAAGTGTAGCTACAAGTTTGGCCGCCAATTTTGATTTCATTCCTTTAATTCACATGCTCAATCCTTTTTTGGCCACACCCCTTTTTTTTCACACCTAAAGTGATTTTAATTAGATTGATGGTGTCTACATCTGGTGGAGAAAATAGGAACTATAAAACTGGATATTCATTCTTAACTAAAAGCTTCCGAAATATGAAACCGGTTACTTATTTCCAAGAAAAATCTTGAGAAATATGAAACTGATTACTTATTTCTAGCTAAAACCTTGAGAAATATGAAACTGGTTACTTATTCCTGGCTAAAACCTTGAGGAATATGAAACTGGTTACTTATTTCTGGCTCAAACCTTGAGGAACATGAAACTGGTTACTTATTCTTAGCTAAAACCTTGAGGAATATGAAACTGATTACTTATTCTTAGCTAAAACCTTGAGGAATATGAAACTGGTTACTTATTCCTAGTAAAAACCTTGAGAAATATGAAACTGGTTACTTATTCTTAGCTAAAACCTTGAGGAATATGAAACTGATTACTTATTCCTAGCTTACACCTTGAGGAATATGAAACTGGTTACTTATTCCTAGCTAAAAACCTTGAGAAATATGAAACTTTTTACTTATTCTTAGCTAAAACCTTTGGTCCCGTGTCTGATGGTCAGTGCTTTTGAAATCCGTAATATATTAACAGTTGAATTGCATGGTTCCTTTATAAGTTTTGTTAAGCGTTAAGGTGGAACATTAAAATAGTAGTCCTTAGAATGGTGAGTTGAAACGTTTGTAAAGGTTTGGTGAGACTGGAATGGGATGGTTTCTTTGAACATCTACAGGTATTGATTGTTTGAAGGATGGAGTGATACTGCCAAAGCTCTATAAAGGACGGACGTTTTACCAAATATAGGTTTTTACCACAGATATTCCAAATGTTTCTGTATGTGAATTTGTTTGTTTGTTTGCTTGCTCGCGAATTTCTGTCACAGTGTTGGAACTAGCAGGAGCAACGTTGAACTCGGGGTAGCCAGGAAGTGTGTTGCGCAGAAACCTATCAAAAGGGTACAGGGGGAAAGAGGGGCAACATGCGGCTGACAGTCACCCAGGCATAATGGGGTCTATAAGTTGGTTGTTAGTGACTCTGACTCCGAACATGGTATCAGATGTTTTGTGTTCTTGGGTCGCCTAGGGATCCCAGGGAACTGTTAGAACTGTGTTCATACCCACACTCAGAATCTTGGCACACATGCTCAGGCTTCATAAGCAATTGTCCTAAGGGGGTCTTGGTTTAGGTAAGGACCTTCCTTAAGAAATATTTGGGATAATGGAGGACTAGATCGATACACTGGGGCCTTTGTGAATCACGAGGGGACCTTTGAACCTCAAACTTAACATCTCTCTAACACCTGTAAAGTAAAAAAAAAAGTAAGTAATAATGCTTGAAAAATAAAAACAGTTATATTTGATCAAAACATTTTACATTCACAACAACATACAAATTAGAATAAACGGATCGGCCATATAAAAATTTTGATAAGTAAAGGATAAAGCCTGTAGAGATGTAATGTAAAAGTGGGTAAATTAACAAAATAAAACTGGCAAATAATTGCCCCTTTTAAAGATAAGGATAGCAGTTTAAAATATTTAATAATCAACAATGATAAAACTTTTTTAATATCAATGTTCAAACAACTTTATTCAATTATGTACCATTATGTTCCAGCTGCCAAGTGTCGACTAACAATACGAAGAATTAAATTGTGGCGGAATGCTACAAGTTCTTCAAATACCTAAAGAATGATAGGTTTCTTTTCTGTGAGTGTAAAACACTTAAATACCCCATTTCGATTTTCGATACCTCACTACTATAAAGGCTTGGTTTGGTCTGAAGTTTCAGGAGGACTTTCGATAGACCTTTGGACGATTCGGACCTGTTGAATTGAGTCTAGTGGATTTTGGTGAGTTTATTTTATTTAGTGCTTTTGACTATTCATTGTAAATAAGTTATTGACTACAGTGTTGTGTGTACGGTATTCTTCATGCACTCTGACCTTCCTCCCGTCGTTGACCGACCGGGGATGTCTACCGTTCCTGTGCTGTCACCTAGTCGTCGTCGTGCTAAGCCTTATGACAAGCTGGATACCCACCATCGTCTCTCACAGTCATCTCTTCCTCACCACTCTGATCGGGACTTTGCTCCTCTAATTTGTGTGTTTCCCGTGCCTCCTGGTTTACCGACTTTTGTTGATGTCGTTGCTTCTTCAACCACTACACTACCTACTGCTTCAACTAGTTTGCCTTCTTTACCTGTTCGTCCTCGGAACTCTGCCCGTTTGGACACTTCTTCTCTCCTGTTTCGGTTTTCTTCTGTGTCAAATGGAACTTTGCTTTTTCACCATCCGCACATTATTCCAAGAACTAAATACTGCCTTATATCTGATATCCATCAACTCATTCCTACCCGCAATGGAGTTA
>NW_013669093.1:99072-101433 GCF_000517525.1 Limulus polyphemus
CTTCTTCTTCATAATATTGGAAACAATTTCGCCACCTTACTGAACAATGTACTACTCCTTCCTACCCTGTTCTGGTTGATGGAGATGCTCCTCTGACATCAGTTGCTAAGGCTTATGTTTTTGGCTCCTACTTAGAAAATCACTTTCACACTCCGGATCAACATCCTTTATATCTTGAAGATACTTCTGATATCTCGCACCGAGTTTTGACCATGATCTCTCCAACTGTCCTCTTAATGAACCCGTTACACTTGTTGATGTTCATTTTTCTCTTCGTGGTCGACCCAATACCGCCCCTGGTCCCAATGGTTTGACTTACTCTCATCTTCGAAATGCTCCATCTCAGTTTTTGCTTCTTTTGGTTGCCTTCTATAATTTTCTCATTCGTTCTGGCTCTTACCCTGCTTCATGGAAGACATCTACAGTTCTCCTCTTTTTAAAACCATCCAAGTCTCCAGTGTCCCTGGCTTCTTACCAACCGATTAGTTTTACAAGTATTTTTAGCAAAACTCTGAGTGGATTCTGGTTCGCAGGCTACACACCCATTTGACTCTGTACAACATTCTTCCCCATTTTCAGGCCGGTTTCCACACACACCCCTTTCCACCATGGATCAGGTTCTCCGATTATCTGATGCCATTACCAATCATTTTAACACATCTTAACCTTCATGTCTTCTTCTTTTTGACTTTGCAAGTGCTTTTGACTCAGTTTAGCATCAGGGTTTGATTTACAAGTTACATTGTCTACACCTTCCTTAGTCGTATATCTTGTTCACTCCTTTCTTCAGAATTGCTCGGCCATGTTCTTTCTTGAAGGGAACACTCCAGGTCGTTTCCCATAGCTCTCTCCACTTCTTTATGTGCTATACGTGTATGACATGCTACTTCCAACTCCTCCAGTTTCACTCTATCAAGCCCCCAGTAGCACAGCGGTATGTCTGCGGATTTACAACGCTAGAATCCGGGTTTCGATACCCGTGGTAGGCAGAGCACAGATAGCCCATTGTGTAGCTTTGTGCTTAACTTCAAAGAAACAAAGAAACAAACACTCTATCAATATGCTGATGACACTGTCCTCCTAGCTACATGTAAAACGGTGATTACTCTTAAAATATTTCTCCAGGCTGCTGTTGATCAATTCATCCACCGAACTCGTCACTGGCGTCTTTTTATCAATGCAGTTAAAACCTGAGCTATTCTGTTTGGTCCTACCCATCACAAATTTCGTCTGTGTCGTGACTCGTCTCTTTTTTATGTCCGTGTTGAGAATATCCCACTCACACTCTCTGATACTGTGAAATACCTGGGGGTCACTTTTGACAAACATCTCACCTGGAATGCTCATTTCAACTCTCTCTGTGGTAAATTTAATCCCCGGTTGAAGCTTCTTCATTCCCTGACAGGTACCTCCTGGGAATTAAACCCTCCACTACTTCTTTTCATGTAAAAAACCTTCATACGGCCTTGTCTTACCTATGGCCATACTGCCTGGGTTTCTGCTTTCTTCCTCCTTTTTGTGTTGGAACGTTATGCTTTACGTTTGGCCCTTCATGTCAAGTTACCTAGTCATACTCGTGACATCTATGCTCGTATTACCTTTTTTCCACTTCTTTTTCACCTCCATGACTCTCCGGGTTCATTATGTCCAGCGTGGTAGTCAAAATGTTATCTTTGCCCCTGCACTTGAGAACCCTCTCCATTATGCTCTGTGTGTCACACCTCCGCTGAAACATCTCTTGAACTTATACGCACTATCCCTTCCTCCTGATGATCCCAAACATATTGACATTCCGCTGTCCGACCTATCACATTATATCTACTCTCCTGATTTTCCGAATCCAGACCAGCATCATTAATGGGAACCTGACTCCACGTTCTCTCATCTCAGCTGCGTTGATACACTTCAATATAAACGTTTGATGATATTTTCATTCATATGTTTCTGACCCTCGTTTTTCTCTTGTTTCACTGCGACATTCCTCCATACACTTTCTCGCCTTTTTGCCCAAATTCACCAATTTTAGTTTCCCTCTTACTCACCTATCTTCTTCTCCTATTTATCTGACACATCATCTGACTGAAGAGAGAGTGTATCCCTCTAGTAGCCCGCCAGTCTTGGACTGGAATGAAATGCATATCTTACTTACTTACTGAAGTTTCATTGGTGGTAGTGTTCAGGGTCACTGATGAGGAGTGGAATTCTCCGAAACTAATCTGGCTCACAGACACACCCCCAATGAAAGAATAGACCATTCCAAGCTTTTACTTGTTGTTAAACAAATGTTTACACAACTCTATTCAATAATGTACAAGCTGCCCAGTGTCGACTAACAATACGAAGAATTAAATTGTGGCGGAA
>NW_013669093.1:101953-105568 GCF_000517525.1 Limulus polyphemus
ATATAAACTTGTTGTCAGTAGGAGTCAATACAAACCTAAAGTCAATAGGAGTCAATACAAATATATACGGTAAACAGAGTCAATTCAAGTATAGAGTGAATAGGAGTCAATACAAACCTAAAGTCAATAGGAGTCAATACAAATATATACGGTAAACAGAGTCAATTCAAGTATAGAGTGAATAGGAGTCAATACAAACCTGTAATCTCCAATAAAATGGATAGTAGGTGGGCGGCTGACTAGCATAAGTTATTAACATCACTGATTATATGTAAGGAAATATCCACGTGGCAAACTTTAGCTATGATAACAATGTACTTTTAACGAGAATGTGAAGTAACAACTACAATTAAAACCAGCGTTCACGATCGGAAAGGAGTTTTTTGTCACGGAGATTGATATTCCCCCAACTCCACCGTCATTAGACATATCGCTATTTAAAACTGGTATACTAAATATTAAGTATTTACACCTGCTGCTTGAAGTGTATTACTATTAAACTATTTTTCTGTCTTATAGTGTTCATTGTCCAGAAAAACCAATAATATTTCTTCACCAAAGTGGTAGTTTGCGATAATATCAGAGTTAATTCATAACATTGAATTATTTATGGTTAAACTATTTCTCAGACATTCTTATAAAATACCAATATA
Source organism: Limulus polyphemus (assembly GCF_000517525.1). NCBI lineage: Eukaryota > Metazoa > Arthropoda > Merostomata > Xiphosura > Limulidae > Limulus > Limulus polyphemus. The sequence continues at coordinate 102,607 of NW_013669093.1, forward strand.
AATTGTTTAGAAAATATGCATTTATTGTTATTATTATTATTGACCATCAACAGTATAAATAAACGACCTTAGAACACCAAATTGTTGTTTTTATTTAATTAGACAATGTAATTAGACACTCAACGTTTCGCTTTACAGCTTCTTCAGGAGCATTCACTAAACCACAAACCGAAATTGACAGTACAAAGCTTCAAAGCGGAACTTTGAGGGTGTAATTAAATAAAAACAACAATTTGGTGTTATAAGGTCGTTTATTTCTAATATTAATATGCCTACAGAAATTTAATAATTGAATGACCATGGTTAAAAGAAATATAAGAACTGTAGGGTATTTACAGCCACTGAGACACTAGAAATATTTGATAATAAAGCTTTTCTGCATGATATCCCCCAGTAAGTTAGTGATAAGTTTCCAAACTGACAATTCTAATATCCGGTTCAATATCCCGAGGTACAGAGCGTAGGTATTCTATTATGTCCTTTTGTGCTGGTAGCGTAAGGTGAAGTAATAGTAAATAATTTCTACTTGATAGCATAATTCTGAAGTATGATCAAAAGTTTCTACCTGGTGGCGTAGTGGTGAAATATAATAAATATTTTCTCCCTGGCAGTGTGATGGTGAAGAATTTATACTAATAAAACAGCCTCTGTGTATGTGTGTCAGTCAGTCTGCGCCATAGCTCCAAGAGGAAAGAATCTAGAGACCTGAAACTTTACACGCGTACTTAGGGAATCCTGAGGGTGTGCGCCTGGATATTTTTTTTTTCTCAAACTCTTTTAGTCAATAATTTGGCCCTATAGCCCTTGAAGTATAAAAAGAGTGAAGTATATGCTGCCATCTGTCGCTTGGTACAACAAATTGTTAGGAAATAAGTGTTTAATAGTAATAACAGTTTTGTAACAACAATTTTTTTAACATGTATAAAAGTGTCAGAATTCACAGTATTGGAGGAAATGATTATATTTAAATGTTTGTTAGTTTGTATTTCTGATTTTCAAATTGACACACACATAAAAGGGTTAGGATTCATCTTATAATTTCTGCCAATAACGTAGAACAATAACAGTTTTGTAACAAAAGATTAAAACACATACACACACATAAAAGGGTTAGGATTCATTTTATCATTTCTACCAATAACGTAAAACAATAACAGTTTTGTAACAAAAGGTTAAAACACACACACACATAAAAGGGTTAGGATTCATCTTATAATTTCTGCCAATAACGTAGAACAATAACAGTTTTGTAACAAAAGGTTAAAAAACACACACACACATAAAAGGATTAGGATTCATCTTATAATTTACGCCAATAATGTAAAACAATAACAGTTTTGTAACAACAAGTTAAAAAAACACACACACATAAAAGTGTTAGGATTCATTTTATTGGCGGAAATGATTATATTTAAGTGTTTGCTCGTACTAATTTCATATTTATAGAATGATTGAAAACAGTATGTCTTTCACTTCAGTATTAGTACCTTTACGAATTTGACATGTATTGTTACATGAAAAGCGAAATTTTGATCGTTTATGTTTAAAAATAGCTAAACATCGGCTTTGTTCAGGTAATACTAGGGCAACAACGGGTAAAGACGGCTAGTAATAAATAATCTCTACCTGATGGTGTAATGGTGCAGTATCATAAAGAATGGTGAAATATAATATAGAATTGTTTACCTGGTGGCGTAACGGTGAAGTGATGACTGTAAACATTGCGATACACAGCTTCCCATCGTCATTAGGTTTCAGGATAGATATACATGTTAACCCTTTCTGAAAAAGTTACTTCAGATGAATATGCCCTATTTCACTACCTCATTCATATCTATAGAAAAAAGAAGAAGAAAAATTATGAAAATATGTAAAGTATTATGTACAACAAACTGCTAAACAGTATATAACGAACCTGTGTACTGTTTTTATTGTTAGAACACAATCTTTTAATCAATATGATAAAAAATATATAACGAATCTGTGTACTGTTTTTATTGTTAGAACACAATCTTTTAATCAATATGATAAAATATATACAGCGAATCTGTGTACTGTTTTTATTGTTAGAACACAATCTTTTAATCAATATGATAAAATATATATAGCGAATCTGTGTACTGTTTTTATTGTCAGAACACAATCTACGTACTGTATAAATATGTTTTTATAATACAAACTTCTAACGTTTATAACTAAAAATACGAATCTACAAACTATATAAATATTTTTTTTACAATACAAACTTCTAACGTTTATAAAAAGTCAAGTCTGGTCAAGTGTATGAATAGGCCTTGCCAAATACGGCTGATGTTGCTAGGGTCATTATCACGGTTCAGATTACAATGCATTTTTTTAACAAGTACATAATACAAATTCGTGTATTATAAACGGTAGAAGTATATATTCTAAAACAATATTTATACAGTACGTAAATTCGTATTCTTTGTATTATAAACGTTAGAAGTTTGTATTATAAAAACATATTTATACAGTACGTAGATTCGTATTTTTTGTATTGTAAAAAAATATTTATACAGTACGTAAATTCGTATTCTTTGTATTATAAACGTTAGAAGTTTGTATTGTAAAAAAATATTTATACAGTACGTAAATTCGTATTCTTTGAATACTTATGTCCTGTCACCTGCTGACACATTTCCGTCACATTTAATCCCTGTAATGGCTGGAGACGGCTTGAATGGGTAATGAAGAAAAACTTTAATAAGTTTGGATTAAAACACAGTTTGGTAGAAATGTTGCATTTAATTTCAAAAATATGTGTAGTTCCCTAAATAAATAACTGATTAATGTAAAGTGTTTAGGAACATTTTTTTTTTTTAATTATCATAATGATGTTACACATTACTTTCTTACTGTAACACGCCTAAGTAGTCTTATCAGACACAACTCACCTAAGTATTCTTATCAGACACAACACACCTAAGTATTCTTATCAGAC
>NW_013669093.1:106536-116552 GCF_000517525.1 Limulus polyphemus
ATCTTTCAAATGCGACTGTAGCTTTTTTCCCAAAAACTTTGTCTTCAAAATAAGCGTGCGTCTTGTATTCCGAAAAATACGGTATTGATTTTCTTGCCAAACAACGTTTTTTTATTATAGGCTTAGCTTATATGTTTATCAAAAATTACTACAATTGTACTTATTGCACCTGCTAATTGTGAAAAACAACTGTAAAGTAAAATATAAAGTCAAAATTCTTCAATAACAATCTTTTGTAAAATGAAAGCATTATATATCAGTTTTCAAAGATGAAAGTTAGAAACAAATATTATATTACGTGGATGTACTTTACTGAATTAACAAGTCATTAGTTTACAGACTTGTATCACGTGGATGTACTTTACTGAATTAACAAGTCATTAGTTTACAGACTGGTATTACGTAGTCTGTAAAACTAATGGCTTGTTAATTCAGTAAAGTACATCCACGTAATACAAGTCTGTAAAACTAATGACTTGTTAATTCAGTAAAGTACATCCACGTAATATCAAGTCTGTAAAACTAATGGCTTGTTAATTCAGTAAAGTACATCCACGTAATATCAAGTCTGTAAAACTAATGGCTTGTTAATTCAGTAAAGTACATCCACGTAATACAAGTCTGTAAAACTAATGGCTTGTTAATTCAGTAAAGTACATCCACGTAATATCAAGTCTGTAAAACTAATGGCTTGTTAATTCAGTAAAGTACATCCGAACAAACATACAGCTGAAGATGGAATAACCTGCTGATTTCGTTCTTTCCTAATAAAATTGAACACTAAAATATGTTATATTCAAGTTATAATAATCTTAAAGTTCTACACTCTTCGAAACGCTTTATTATATCGGATATTTTAAAATAGATGTGAAATTAATCAGGTACAATAGAAGATAACCAGAATGTAAACACCATTCATTCAGATCGTCAAGTTATCATACCCTATTGAACAGTTTATACGTAACAAATAACGTCACTGAAACACTGTCTAAGCATGGGATGGCAATTGACGTCACTTACCTTGGAGATTTTCTATTTACACAGTTAGAATTCCTTTGTTTGCTTTACATCCGTGTTAGTAAGGGTGATGAATAAGGACAGTGTCAAATCCAGCACGCCTACAAGTAGTTTAGTTCAATGACGACTATTTATAAAGCGACGGGGATGACGACATTTAGAAACTTTCTAACTCGAATTAAACTATGCCACAAATCTGAGGATCCAACTTCAAATATTTAAGTTTGAAAACGTAAAATATCGCAATTAAATGTAGACGATTCTGTATAAAAAAATTATTCACAAACTGAGTATCTCCCTTCAACGACATGTCAGCATTCATTACATCCTTGTAATCCTTGTAGAAAGAACTCAACATCGTTCACGGCTATATCAAGACTAGAACTTAATTAACATAATTCAAGAATTAAACATGACTGACGGGCGATATAGGTGTGAGAAATAAGTAAAACCTGAGCTTTTAACTGTTAATTAACTTAAGACGATTGTTGTAAGATAAGGATATGACAGTCAAACAAACACTGTTAACTTCGCATGATTGTTACAAGATAAGAGTCAGACAAACACTGCCAACTTGACATGATTGTTACAAGATAAGGATATGATAGTCAGACAAACCCTGTTAACTTAACACGATTGTTATAAATTATCTGTGTCAGAGATCAGCCCGAATTTTGTTATCACTTTTTAAAGTCAGCTTGTCTATAAGATGTAAGATTTAAATAGGGTTAAGTTTATCTTCAATATTGTTTATCATCCTAACTTCGACCCTTCGTAAATAGTTTAGGCTAATTCTAGAAATAAAAGACTTGCTTAGAGGATATTTTATCCAATCTCAAGAAACCATCAGTCCACTTCTATTATTTTCGAGTTTTAAAAAATTGGGGGTAGTTTAAACAGGAAAGAACGAAATCAACAGGGTTTTCCATCTTCAGCTGTATGTTTGTTAAGGGTAGTTTAAATAGGAAAGAACGAAATCAACAGGGGTAGGAACTGCTAATAAATATGATAAAAAGTACGAAGTTCTCACGAGTAAATGAAAAACTTAATTACTTAAGAAAGAAAATCATTAAAAACTCCGAACTATAAGCTAAAAACATAATATTGAGCAAAGTATCTTTTATGGAAATTTCATAAAGATTAATTTATATACCCCAAACTATTTTGTATATAATGTATTAATCTGAGTAAAACTGAATCTTTGCTTTAATATGTTTCTTTATTTTTCAAAATAATTCCAGTGATTCTAGATGATTAGTTACTGCTTATTAACAGAGTAAAAGGAAACTATACCATTTACGAGGTTTGATAATTGCAGGGAAGAATAACCAGGAAATTGATGTCAAAGAATCAGTCTAACAGCATTTCCAACTACGGTAATAGTTTCCACGAATATCTGTGAGCTCGAAATCATGCTTCAAACATTGCTATTACACTTATCTTTCATCCCAAGCATACATTTTAAGAATGATATACGTGTACAGTTTACTTTCCACAGATGAAGAAGAAAATCAATAGTGCCTCGAAGTCAGTTATAAAGCACCAATAGCGACACAGCACGAGAATCTTCGTAAGGTAAACGTTGCCGAAATCTTTCAGCTAATTGAATTTGTAAGCCGGAAACTATGTTAAAACTCGATTTGTGGTAAATGAAATCTAAAGGTTAAGTTAACTTAAATATGTTTATTTAAAATTCGTTATATAATATGCGAATTATGTGAATTTTACAAATTCTGATCAATTCCACCGAAAGTTTACCTGTAACTGATTTCTGTTAATTAACCTGAAAGTTCACCTGTAACTGATTTCTGCCAATTAACCTGAAAGCCCATCTTTAACAGATCTCTATCAATTAACTTGAAAGCCCATCTTTAACAGATCTCTATCAATTAACTTGAACGCCCATGTTTAATAGATCTCTATCAATTAACTTGAAAGCCCATCTTTAACAGATCTCTATCAATTAACCTGAAAGCCCATCTTTAACAGATCTCTATCAATTAACTTGAAAGCCTATCTTTAACAGATCTCTATCAATTCAACTGAAAATCCGTCAGTAACTGATTTTATCAATTTACCTGAAAATCCACCTGTAACTGGTTTCTATCAATTAACCTGAAAATCTGCTTATAACTGATGTCTATCAACTAACCTGAAAATCTGCCTATAACTGATGTCTATCAATTAACCTGAAAATCTGCTTATAACTGATGTCTATCAATTAACCTGAAAATCTGCTTATAACTGATGTCTATCACTTAACTTGAAAATCTGCTTATAACTGATGTCTATCAATTAACCTGAAAATCTGCCTATAACTGATGTCTATCAATTAACCTGAAAATCTGCTTATAACTGATGTCTATCAATTAACCTGAAAATCTGCTTATAACTGATGTCTATCAATTAACCTGAAAATCCACCAGTAACTGATCTTATCAATTCACCTGAAACCCCATCTTTAATAGATCTCTATCAATTAACTTGAAAGTCCATCTTTAACTGATCTTTATTAATCCAACTGAAAGTTTATATTTAACTGATCTTTATTAATCCACCTGAAAGTTCATCTTTAACTGATCTTTATTAATCCACCTGAAAGTTCGTCTTTAACTGATCTTTATTAATCCACCTGAAACTCTATCTTTAACTGATCTTTATTAATCCAACTGAAAGTTTATCTTTAACTGATCTTTATTAACCCACCTGAAAGTTCATCTTTAACTGACCTTTATTAATCCAACTGAAAGTCTATCTTTAACTGATATTTATTAATCCACATGAAAGTTCATCTTTAACTGACCTTTATTAATCCACCTGAAAGTTCATCTTTAACTGACCTTTATTAATCCAACTGAAAGTTTATATTTAACTGATCTTTATTAATCCACCTGAAAGTTCATCTTTAACTGACCTTTATTAATCCACCTGAAAGTTCATCTTTAACTGATCTTTATTAATCCGCCTGAAAGTTCGTCTTTAACTGATCTCTAACAATTAACCTAAACATCTGTCTGTATCAATTCATCTATCAATTATTTTACTGTCATCTATGTGATATTTTGATCAGGTTCGCTTATTCAAATAATATTGTTAATCTTCAGAATCAGTTTCACTGAGAACCCGTAGGAGATATTTTGATCTGAGTACCCTATCAAATGCAACTAGATACTATTGTATTTAAACTACCCCTAATAAGCATACTGCTGAAGATGGAAAAACCCTGCTGATTTCGTTCTTTCCTATTTAAACTACCCCTAAAAAAACATACTGCTGAAGAAGGAAAGAATCTATGTACTACATGTATTGTTACAAAACAAACAAACAAACAAAAAAAGGCTAGGTAAGGCTAATTTCCAGTAGCCGGGTTGTCTCAAGTAGGGGTACATAAGTATTGATTTAAGGTTCAGTTTGGATGGAGAATTTGTCGTCCCTCATTTATATATGATATTTTAATCTGAAGTGGGTTTTCTACATTATTATCTATATTTAGCAATGATATTTATGCCTATCTTGTTGGTGTTGCTTCCTGTCTCGATTAGATCTATCAGTCACTAATTTGCTCCTATCTCACAGTGAAGATACTTGTCCTGAGAACGTCCCTTACAGTTTAACCAGCATATTATAGGAGATAATGCGATGATATCTTTATGATCTTCAGAGAAGCTGTACATGTAGAGAGTTTTTTAAACGTCACAATATTAAATACGTCGTTGACCATCAACTTCCATCCTTCTTTCATGATATACATGAGAAAACCTTCACAGGGTTACATTTTAGGTCTGATAATTATATATATATATTTATCTTTTAAGAAAAATCTGGTTAAACTAGTGGTTAATCGAGCATACGAATTAAACCATTAAATATGGATTTTTTTCACAGATTGATTAATGAAATTTGTTGAAAGATACATTTTCAGTTCAAAAGTATTTTAATAATACGAGTCTTTCTACACTACCTAATTGGAATGTAGCAAAACGAAAATTACTTTTGTCCTCTATTACACTGGAAAACAGCCTATTCTGATTATAAGTCAGTCATGTTTTTAAGAAGATTACGGTAATGCTTCAGGTATAAGGATCCTATACCTACTTTCAGAACTTCTAATGTGGTATATGAACATAAATGTTTCTTAGGTTATATTGGTTCCATAACTAGATGATCCACAAACATGTTAATTTAAGACCTACGCGATTTTTAAGTATTAAGAAATATGCACTGAATGATTGTTATGAACCTACAAGTAAAGGAACTGCTAAGAAATGTGATAAAAAATTACGAATCTATGTACTACATGTATTGTTACACTAGGAACTGCTAAGAAATATGATAAAAAGTTACGAATCTATGTACTAAATGTATTGTTACACTAGGAACTGCTAAGAAATATGTTAAAAAATTACGAATATATGTACTACATGTATTGTTACACTAGGAACTGCTAAGAAATATGATAAAAAATTACAAAGACCGGAATACATATTATGTGAACTACCTCCAGCATCATAAACTCTTCACTGTTACATACATCCTACCTCATTTAACACATTATAAAAACATAATAGTCGTTTGTTTAAAGACCGGAATACATATTACCTAAACAAGTCACACAAATATATTTGCAAAGAAACTTAGCAAACCCTAACACTACATATTAGATTATACAACAACATTTAATTAACACATCCCTAACACTACTCATTAAGCTTAGCCAACAAGATCTAATTAAGACATCGCTAACACAACTACTCAGGTTAGCCAACAACATATAACTAACATATCACTAGCATTAAACAATATTTTAGCAACAAGATCTAATTAACACATCAGTAATACTACTCATTAGGTTAGCCAACAAGATCTAGTTAACACATCAGTAATACTACACATGAGGCTAGCCAACAATATTTAATTGACACATCACTAATACTACACATTAGGTTAGCCAACAACATCTAATTAACACATCGCTAACACTACATATTAGTTACCCAACAACATCTAATTAACACTTCTCTAACACTGTACATTAGGTTAGTCTACAAACCCTTAATCAATAACATTAAAACAGAGAATAAATATGTATCTATGTACTGTATCTAGTATAAGACTACGAATTTATAAAATAACAATTATAAAAAAGAAGGAATTTGTGAATCTATATACGACATATATTGATAGACTACAAACTCCTAATTAATGCGATAAAAATAATAATAATATATTTATTGTATCTGTTTTCATATAACAGACCTTTAGTGGATATAATATAAAACAGAGAGAAAACACAAATGTACCTTTTTTTAAACTACACACTCCTTATGGAAAATAAATAAATAAATGAGAGAAGTTATGAATGGACTACAAATTTTAGCCTCTTATGTGTCAGTGGTGAGTTTAAGGATTTTCAATGCTAAAATCCCGGCCTCGATTCGCCGCGGTGGACAGAATGCAGATAACTCGTTTTGTAGCTTTGCACTAATATAACAGCGACTATAGTTTCTAAAAAAAGAAAGAAAGAAAAATTACGAATCTATGTGTTGTATGAATTGATAGACAGCAGAAAGTTAATTAATACTGTTTTGGAAATCTTATTTAATTTTGATGATAAAGCTTAGTGGATGAATTTTCTGGCGGGACTCTATATCAAAATTAATATGATAAACTTCATTCTTAAAATTCAATTTTTTTATTTCTTGATAAAACTCAAAACTGTATTTTATAATATAAATATCATTTATAATGAAAGGTTCTAACAACTTAACTGGAACCACAGCTAGTTCTTTATTGTATGAGGCTGAACATTATCGGTCTAACAGGACATCCATTTTTTGGATTTTGAGAACTATACCTAAATAAGACCAGCTGATTTTATTCATGATTTTCATTATCTGTCAGTAACATATCTTTTGTAGTTTTAATAAGTCAGTATCTTTGTAATTTACCTTCTCTAGTTTTAGTTGGGTCTTTATCTAGTTTCATACTCTCAGTAATATTATTTAAGATTTATTTTACTTCATTAACGTGATCGGTTTTATTTAAAATAACCACACTATTTCCTTTATCAGATTTTTTATTATAACTATATCTTCATTAGCAGCTAACTTTTTAATGGCCTGAAATTTCTCCTTGTTTACATTAATAGGTTTCTTTAAGAGCTGTAATCTTTAAAAGATGTTAATCCTTTGTTATTCTCTTGAGTTCTTATTTTGTCAAAATATTCATTACTTTCCCGCCAAATAGTCTGTATAGAGATTTGTTGCAGCAACTGTTCAAAAATGAATAAATAATACTTATATTTAAGCCTTTTTGATAAACTATCAAATTTTAAACAACAAGCCAGAACTTGTTTTTCTATATGACTTAAACCATAATTCTAAAAATAAAACATTTTTTTATCTGAATGATCTACAAAAGTCTCATTGTTTAATTTCCTTCACCTATTTATTTTTCTAAATCATTATTTCTACACTTGGCCAAGATATTCGTATTACGTGTATTTATACAATTAAACAAATTATTATAATGTTATTTATTAACTTATTTTTCCAACAACGACAGACTTTTTCCAATTGTCTTTTAATTGGTTTGTATGTTTTTCGTTTTTGTTTTGTTTCAACATTTTATAATTTTTTCTTCATATGTAAGTACTCTTTCAAATAATAAAACTGTGAAATGGATACTTTACAATTAAGAAATTTTAGTGTTATAATATATATCTTTTCATTATTCCAAAAAAAACAATTTTTTATAATATCTAGAATGTAACTTTTCCATTTTCGTGGACAGCATAAGAGGTGTAACGATTATACATGTTAACAATAACTAAATAACTTAAAATAATTCTTAATACCAAAAGAACAACACATCACATATTAAAGTCATAACCATGTGACTAATAGATTTACAAACTAAAATCAAGTAATCAACATCATTTTAAAGGACCACCTGAGTTGTAAGTTTAGAGATTAACATTTAGTGAAGAAGTAAAGAAAAAAAATCTCTCTCCCCAGTCTAACAAGAAATAAAAACACCCAATATGAATAGTACAAAATGAGAGGGCAAAACCTAAGTCTTAAATGTAAAATAATCCTCCTATGGGTTAATGATTTAAACTCCCAGACACTTGAAGTTAGCGTTTCCTAGCCCAATGTTTCTTTTATATAAGGACAAGAAAAAATAGGAAAATTACCAGAATCACTAATGTTCATCAGATACTAGTTAATATGACCTCATTTATCCCACTATGAAACTAAAAAACAACAACCCTAATTACAATCAAATCACCTAATTACAGTGTTAGCAATGTGTAATGTTATCGATATGTTAATTAGATCTCGTTGGCTAACCTAATGGGTAATATTAAGGATATGTTAATTAGATGTTGTTGACTAACCTAATGTGTATTGTTAGTGATGTGTTAATTAAATGAGTTGTTGAAAAAGAGAATAAATACGTATCTATGTACTATATGTTTATTGTAAGACCATATACTCCTAATGACTACGATATTAGGAGATGACCTGCGATCCTGTGTACGGTATCTATACGGTCTGTACACCTGATGATGACAAAACCTTGTCGAAACGTTGTACATTTGCTGTTATGTTAAACTTCTATTAAAGTTTTTTTTCATTACCCATTCAAGCCGTCTCCAGCCATTATTAGTCTCAAAGTGGGTTCCTCGTCATCGAATTTAATCCCTGTGTCTTTTGTCTTTGTAAAGATATATAAACCTTGAATTGCTTATTACTATGGATAACTGAAGAAGACAAACCAATGTTCTGTTGAAACATGTAATATGTTCCACCATCAATAAAAATTTTCCTTACGCTGTTGTTTGGCTACCTATTATAATCGATATGACAAAAAAGAGAAATATGTATCTATATTGTTAGGCTACTAAATCATACTTTGTATACAATGTTTCTACTGTTAGACTAGAACCTCGTAATGAAACTACGAGTCAATTTACAATATCTGGTGTTAGATAATAAAAAACCTCCCGAATAATATGACAAAAACAGAGGAAAATTGTGGATGTATATCTATAACTATTTTTTTAGGTTACAAACTTTTCATGGGTTTCATAAAAAATAGAAAATACGAGTCTATGTACTGTATATATTTTCAGATTATAAATTCGTAATAAATTGGTTAAAAGAGAGAGAAATTACTAATCTATATATTGTATATTTTGTTAGACTATGAACTTCTAGCCAGTACGATAAAATGAGAGGAAATACAAATCCATTTATTGCATCAATTTTTAGACTACAATCCCCTTATCAGTGTGATAATAAAGAAATTACGAATATGTAAACGGTAACTACTGATAGAGTACAAACGCGATGAAAATATAAATATGTATCGTTACTTTACAAACTGCTAATGAATATAATTACAAATCTGAGTGCTGTGTCTATTTTCAAACTTAAACTTTTCAGGAAATATGATAAAAAAAGAAAGAAATTAAGAATCGATGTACAATACGTTTTTGTTAGACAACAAGCTTTTATAATATACGATAAAAAACAGAAAGTATGTATTCTATCTATTGTTTGGCTAGGAAATTATAATGTCCTGTAGTTATTGTTATATTACAAACTCTTAATGATTCTGATAAAAATTACGAATCTGTATATACTGTACTTATTGTTAGATTATAAACTCGCAACAAATTCGATGAAAAATTATGATGTTCTGTTATACTAAAAACCGCTAATCATTTAATATACCTGTATACTGTATCTAATGTTAAGCTACAAACTCGTAATCAATAACATTCCGTTCTATCTGATAAGAATACTTAGGTGCGTTCTATCCGATAATAATACTTAGGTGCGTTCTATCTGATAAGAATACTTAGGTGTGTTGTGTCTGATAAGAATACTTAGGTGTGTTGTGTCTCTGATAAGAATACTTAGGTGTCGTTCTAGTCTGATAAGAATACTTAGGTGTGTTGTGTCTGATAAGAATACTTAGGTGTGTTGTGT
>NW_013669093.1:117552-122321 GCF_000517525.1 Limulus polyphemus
GAGTTTCTGTGAACACTTGCCGGGGTGTTAAGTATCCAGCTTTTAGATCAGTTTTTTCCCCATTTGGTTCTGCATTCCGTTTTTGCTTTTTCTTGATAAATCTTTGTAGCATCATGAAATTTACCTGAAAGTATAGATAAAATAGATAAAATACAACCAGAAGACACATTTATTACCAACGTCTAAATTGTAACATTTGATCTTGCTAATCTTTATCTGCCATCTACGTGTCATTTTGTTGCCATTGCTGACTACACTTAGAACCAATGGATTTTCCCATATCGATGTACACTGTTTGGAAAACGTCATCAGGAATTACATTAAATCAAAATAGTAACAAAAAAATCAAATACCAGTTATATCAACTAAATATGAAAAATTTCTAAATGTACTAGATTTTTGAGATAGTTATCTACTTTCTGAAAATTGTTTCAAAACAATAGTAGAGGAACAAAAATAAATTATAATTAATTAATTAGATTTTAATTTCTACTGAAGTATCATCACGTCTGAAAAAGACGTTAAAAGATACCCATGGTCTCCAATCTAAGAATCTATTTTAGAGACAGAGACATTAGTTTATAAAATAGATAACAGGAAAAGTAGTAATACAAACAATGAAGGAATAATTTAAAACGACTGTTATATGAAAGTAAGGTGACTTACAATGAGTAAAAGTAAGGAATCATGAGTGATAGTTATAAATGGAAATACAAAATTACAGCTTGATGCTCTTAGATGGAAATTGGGAGTCGTAACATGATCTAGATTGAAATAAGGAGTTATAACATGATAGTTTTAAATGGAAAAAGTTCTCCAACCGTACATTTTACCATGAACGAGTGCGTGGTATACTGACCATTCTTGCCCGATTGCTCGAGGCTATGAATAAATAATTATAAAAAATTGTGGCAGTATTTAGTTTTTAAAGGAAAGATCTCTCACTTTCCTAAACTAGTCTGTTCAGGAATATTATTATCCCTTTTGAGATCAGTAAATAATACCCACAAAAAATGTTGACACAGAATGAAATTAATTTTTACTTATGAACGTACAAAACCAAAAACCAACAACAACAACAACAAAAACAAAAAAAACTCTTGGCTGTTAGTAGGACGCTGTTCTTGTTTAATATATCGTTAGGGAATGGACACTAAATCTGTTAATAAGTAAACTTGTACCCATCAAAAGCACATAAGGTTAGTCCATCAGTAATACTATTTAATACACTCGGCTTACTGATAACTCTTGTACTCTGAATCACTGGACTATAGTATGTATCTGTTTCTGGAAGGGAGGATAGCTTTTAATTAATCTTTGTAAGAATAAGTTAATATTTACTGCTTTCTGATGGAAAAAAATTCAAAATAATATCAGATATTTTAAAAATCAATTACACTATAATCCTGAACAACTTTGTTTTCATAAAACTCGACTTGTACATATGGCATCTTTACACTTTTCTACGCCCTCAGAGGCACAGCGGAATGTCTGCGGACTTACAACGCTAGAAACCGGGTTTTGATACCCGTGGTGGGCAGAGAACAGATAGCCCATATGGGGCATGTTGTTACAGCATGTAACAAAATGCCCCAAAGTTCATCAAAAAGGTGTAATGCACATGAAATATTAATGAATTAAATTTTTTTTACAGATCAATTGCAATTATGGTTCGCGCGTATATTAGAAAGACTGATAGAGGAACTGTGTCAACAAAGGTGTTTGAGCAGGCGGCTGATAGAGTTACTAATCATAATGAGTCATTAAGAACAACTGCTTCCGATTTTAATGTAAGTATAATTAAGTACAGATTAATAATTTAATTTAAAGGTATTGTTCGTGCTCAGGTTTGTTATTATTTTACAAAAAGCAGTAAACAAAACTATCATGATATATAGGCCCATGATATATATGAAATATTTATAAATATTTCTGTAGAGATAACTTAATATTATAAAATCAAAATTTCGATTTTTTTTTATATAGTCTATTTAACATGTGTGTGCATCTCGATCGGGAGTCCAGCGCGTTACCACTGTATTGTTCAGACCGCCACTCGCTAACAAATTATGTCCTGCCCATTTAGCCTACATATAGGCCTATTATAGTGCATTCATAGATATAAAACAATCTAAAAAATTTAATATCTATACTTTCAGGTAAATTTCATGACGCTACAAAGATTCATCAAGAAAAAGCAAAAACGGAATGCAGAACCAAATGGGGGATAAAAAATAAAATAGGTAAAAGACAACCAGAAGACACATTTATTACCAACGTCTAAACTATGGCATGTAAAATAGATAAAAGACAACCAGAAGACACATTTATTACCAACGTCTAAACTATGACATGGTATATATATATACATATATATTATTCATACCTTCGGTGTAAAGGACGCAAGCAGATTTTGACATCAAATTTGGGGGTAAAAAAGTACGTCTTATACACCGAAAAATACGGTAATTCAGTTTAGGAAAAATACGGTAATTCAATAACGTTTCAAGCTTCATACTACTTTTATGTGATCAAGGTGTAAAAGAAGAATCACACCCCACTAAGTAAGTGACACTTAGTAAATTGTAGCTATGTTATGTATCAGTATATATTATTACTGATAAAAGAAGAATCACACCCCCACGAAGTAAGTGACATTTAGTAACTTGTAGCTATGTTATGTATCAGTATATATTATTACTGATAAAAGTAGAATCACACCCCCACTAAGTAAGTGACACTTAGTAACTTGTAGCTATGTTATGTATCAGTATATATTATTACTGATATTATCACATTATTAAGTATCCTGTTAGATTAGGTTAGTTCTATATATATCAACTCGTTTGTACAACCTTTATTATCCTGAAGAAGAATGGCTAACCGCTTGAGTTTTGTCATTTTCATAATTTGTTTGTACAGTATTCATCGATATTTTATTTTCAAAACTTAGTAGTAATTATATATTATAATCTGAATATGTTCTGTAACTAAATATTATTATTATTATTAATTATATATTATAATCTGAATATGTTCTGTAACTAAATATTATTATTATTATTGATTACATATTATAATCAGAATCTGTTCTGTAACTAAATATTATTATTATTAATCATATATTATAATCTGAATATGTTCTGTAACTAAATATTATTATTATTATTAATTATATATTATAATCTGAATATGTTCTGTAACTAAATATTATTATTATTATTAATTATATATTATAATCTGAATCTGTTCTGTAACTAAATATTATTATTACTAATTATATATTATAATCTGAATCTGTTCTGTAACTAAATATTATTATTATTATTAATTATATATTATAATCTGAATCTGTTCTGTAACTAAATATTATTATTATTACTAATTAGATATTATAATCTGAATAAGTTCTGTAACTAAATATTATTATTATTAATTATATATTATAATCTGAATATGTTTTGTAACTAAATATTATTATTATAAATAATATAATATAAATATAAATTAAAATTATAAACTATCACCTTTAAATACTATCGTAATAATTTATTAACTTGGCGACGTTTCGAGCAAACGCTCTCTTTTTCAAGCCAGAAACAAGCCTGTGCTGCATTTTTCCACTTATATATATATATATATATAAAGAGAGAGGAGGGGGTGGGGTGAGTACAGTATATTATTAAAACGATTTTTGGAGCCTCACAACGTCGTTACAGTCCACTTCGCCACGTCTGTTCATGTTTTATCTGACGACCGTACATCCCAACAATAGTGTAAAAATGGGCTTAATTACTATATATATAATAACTATATTTCATGTAATAAACAGTTATTTAAACAGGTAAGTAATATACCTAAAGTCAAGTTTTCGTCAAATATCGATAATTTATATCTCTACATTCATCGAAATACCTTTTTTAACAATTAACAAACATTCATATTCTTCTACTTTTTGTTACATTGATGAATTAACTTATATTAAAAATTTACCCACAGTACACATTATTTAGATGTAGATATTGTTTTTTATAGAGAGCAGAGTGCAATTAGACATTTTTATAATAAAAAATTATAAATTAATTTTCGTATCCTTGGTTTATCCATCCCAAATAGTTTACTTTCATAGATTCGCTCGAAAGGAATAGTCATTTAAGAATTAAAAATGGCACTTAACTGTTTATAATAACATAGCTTTATTTATAGATGACATTAAGTTGTCAGCAGATAAGTTAAATTCTAATGGCTATAAAATATAGGAAATTATCTATATACCTCTTAAAAAATTAGAAATAAATATTTCTAATATGTGATACTTAAGAGGACGCTAGTATTTTCAGGTAGCGGGCGCATTTGAACATTACTGTAGATATGATAGTAAGAAAGCTTTTTACTTGAATATCAGTTCTTTGAACTTTCAAACAAGTTTATTTCAACATAATTCACAGGAAACAATTTTGCACATCCAGTTTTGATAGATAACATAGATATACACAAGCCATGTGTAAATATATTTAAATAGGCATACATAGTTTAGTTCAATTGAGTGTGTTATTTATAATAATAGTAGTTTTTCTTTTAAAAACATAACTATTTAAAATGTTATTTAATTTAAATTTAAAGTGAAAGCAATAAAGATTTTGTAGGTTTTGAATCAAACTAGATAACAATAAACCTTTTTTGATTTACGGTATTTTCTTATTTTGAGCTCTTTTGTGTCTAAAACAATATATACTAATTTTTAAAGTATCAAATTGAATTTTTGTTCA
>NW_013669093.1:123321-127673 GCF_000517525.1 Limulus polyphemus
CTAAATATTTACAAAATATTTTATGTAACCAATTTTGTTCAATATAGAATACATAATTTTGATAAAGTACATATTTATCTTTCACTTTCATTTAGTTTCAATGTATGATTCGGGTTATTTCGCTTGATATTGGACTTTTTCTAAAAATCGTAACAACTAGCCCCGGTCTCTCCTAATGCACATGAACCATTTTTTAACAGAATTGTCACCGGTTATGAAAAATAGATTCTCTATGGGAATATTCAACGCCAAAAACAATGGCTCAGTCCTAGACAAAAACCACTTCCAATCCGCAAACCTGGACTCCATCCGCAGAAAGTGATGTTTTGCATTTGGTGGGACATCAAAAGAGTAATTCATTTCGAACTCCTCAATCCACAGCGAACTATCAATGCAGAGATCTATAATCAGCAATTGCAACATTTAAATTTAAATTAAGCCCTTCATTCGTCAATCGGAAAGGTGTTCTTCTTCTCCACGACAATGCACGTCCACATGTGGCACGTTTAGCGGAACACAGGATTATGGAGTTGGGATGGGAAGTTCTCCCACACCCACCATATTCTCCAGATATGGCACCATCAGGTTACCATCTTTTTTGTTTGCTGCAACACCACCTTAATGGGAAAATGTATACAAATGTGGAAGGTGTTAAAGAGGACATCGACATGTTTTTTGTTTCAAAGCCAAGTGATTTCTTTAGTCAGGGTATTAACAACCTGATTGTAAGATGGAAAAGTATCATCGATAAGAATGGAGACTATTTCATTTAATACATTTTTTGTTTTGATATATAAGTTGTTCGGGTTTTTTCATTTAAAAAGAATTAATTTCTTGACGATCTAATACTTTTTTAAGGCAAAGATGTCCAACTGGTTCTAGCTATCGTCACATTATATTTTTGTCTTTTCTCGAAGAAATTTGCTATTTTAGTTCACCATTCTCATAATTCTCAAGCAGTTTATTATCTGAAAGCAGAAAATATTAACTAGTTGTTTTTAAACGTTTCTCTTGTAAATCGTATAAATATAATATATTTCATAGCATCTTGAACTACCTTTAAGTGGACATAAAGTTTTGAGATATTAGATTGCTTCTTCAGCTTTACACAATTCCTACATTCAAATGTACTTCTGTTGTTTATTTCGAATAAGGGAGCTCCATCTGTTGGACTTTTAAAGATTTGCAAGGATATTTGCAATTACTTGTTTTCCATCAAGAACGATAACTTTTACCTATCTAAGGATGAGCAGAAGTTATAAAAAATAAACACTTGCTTGAAAACCATTCTTCCCCGACTGTTAGATGTCCTCAATATTCTAAAGCTCTTTAGACAAGTGATTTGTATTATCTAAAAATATGTAAACTGTTCTACGTTAGTGACATAGTAAAGTGTGACTTCAATCAAGACACGTGGTAGTGTGTCGTGTAGCCGAAACATCGTGTATCACACACTGCGTGTTATTAGTGTGTCTTAAAGCAAGACTGAAGTGTGTTGTGTAGCTAAAACAACCTGTAGGACACACTGTGTGCTATTAGTGTGGCTTAAATCAAGACTGAAGTGTGTCGTGTAGCCAAAAATACCTGTAGGACACACTGTGTGCTATTAGTGTGGCTTAAATCAAGACTGAAGTGTGTTGGGTGACAGGTTTCGACCAGCACATTGTGAGCCGAGCGTTAGGCTCTATAATTATTATATAATAACTTTTTCTATTTGTAATATCAAAATGGATTTCTTACTTTTATACATATTTGATTAAGTACTAAAAGAAGTGGACGATGTATTTATAATCATATATGATATAATATGTGTATATATATGTATATATATGCCCCCCCAGTGGCACAGCGGTGTGTCTGCGGACTTACAACGCTAGAAACCGGATTTTGATACCCGTGGTGGGCAGAGCACATATGGCCCTTTGTGTAGCTTTGTGCTTAACTTCCAACAAACAAACAAGTATATATATATATATATTGTTACTTAAGCATTGATATGTCGCCATCTAGTGTTCAGTTTAGAAATAATTTTGATTTCCCTTTATCTCCTGATTAATAACACGGCGCTGAAGTACACAACTGCATATGTCTAAATGGGCATTTCGCGCTTAGCATTCGTTTTTTTTTATATAGTATTAATAACAAGTAAATTATTATGTCGGCAATAAATAAGTAAAGAAGCTTCGTTTACATAGTAACCAATGAAAAAATGCAACAAATTATTTTGTTTGAGATACATGATTGTCTTTGTGTTTATCTGTATCAGAATTTCCATATCGGTTATATTTTAACCACCTTCAAGGTATAAAACGTCTTTTATTTGTTGAACCTGATCATCGTACCCTAGTTCACATAGCACGATTTTACGACATTTTGGCTACATTTCTAAATGTGTGTTCCAAGCATGATATCTGTCTGAGTAGGTTGAGTGGTAAATGTTTACAATAACCTACAAATTAATTTCAAGAGTAACCTGTACGTAAGTGACCTTTCTGAACCAGGCTTTCTTAAGTATCCATTTTTCAACTGCAAAATCTTTTCTTCTACAAGTATTATTTTTACAGTTCTTGAAAATATAACTACTGAAAAACCTAGTACCACAAATCTAGCACCCGGACTACATTCTGTCATATTTTTCCACCTTGATGAAGATATCCTCCTTTAACAGATTATATTGTGCCAAGAATAAAAAGGCTAAAAGCAAACAATTTGTAAGGAGGCTTTCCCTTCTGCTGCTTTTTTTCTGTGATAATATTTCAGCTGCCGACTTTGTTTACCATCCATTCTAAAAGTACAAATACGAAACCCATCACCGAAATGCATACCACCGGGGTCTATTTATAAAAACAGATAATTGGGGACATGGTGAAATGCATGTAAAGGAGTTCACAGAATGGGTAAAGGAGATCATTTTAATTCAACTCCTTATATATGCTTCGCACTTCTTAGTATAATGACACATTATAATAACAGCTTACGTTTACGATCTATTAGCCTGCTATAGCTAGATTTACTGTATAAATGTAAAGGAGATCACATTCATTTCTACACCTGTCTTTGCTAATATACAGATTTAAACCTAAAACTACCACAACACACACCATTTGAATGTTACTTATACAGTTAAAGAGATACACACCTGTTATGTAATCCCACTTTCAAGGACTTTCCTTGCATAAAAATGAGTTGATTTGTGACTAATACATTTCAAATCCACCCTACCCTAATCATCTGCACATAGTGGAAACTAAATATGACGCTGAAAGCATTATGCACTCTATATATTCCCCTCTGAAGTAAAGGAGAACACATAAAGGAGTTCACGCAATTTCATGTTCAGTGATGTTTATTGAAGAATTCAATTTACTCTTACCCTTTCATTTATTGATAACAACAAATGTCTTCGCTGTTGTGTACAACGATATAACAAAATGACATACTTTGAGTATCTACATTAGATGTATGCGTAAAGGATATCATGTGCTTAAAAAAACTAATTTTATTACAAGCTCCAAATGAACATACCCAAAATATCTCTTGATACCCCGTGTTTGGGGTATGATCAAATCAAATTATATACTTCCCGGATTGATTTTAGCCTCTAATCTTTTTATTTACTCAAAAATGTGTAATTATTGTCTTGAAAATAAACAACCGTAAAGGAGAACACGCGAATACGGTGACAAGTTATTTTGGATATTTATATATGTGAAAAAGTAATAGGACAATCAGCTAATAAAAAATTTTCAAAACATAAATGTTTACTAATTAATCAGAATAAAGGCTTGAGTCATACTTATGATTTTATGTTTGTGTTATTGCTTTGAAATTAAATTTTTTCTGCTGGCGACATGCTACTTTTAACACCCCACCTTTGTTTATTTCCTTGGTTTGGTGGAAAAACTCAACATATTATATATGTTGGGAAAGCTCTGTTCATCGTTTATCATTTAAAGATTATTATATTGTTACGACAGCAGAAGTCACGTGACTCTGGTAACACGTAATGTGTTCTAGACAGATCGGGGAACATCACAAATAATCCAGTATTTGTTAGGCGCCCTCTATTCTTGTATATAAGTGCGCCAGATAAAGCGAGATTAATCGGAATTGTATATCAGACAGAGAGAGATTGAAGGTATAGACGGCCAATTGAGTCAAGCGCGGTAGTAAGTAAAGTGCGTGAATCGTCGTTGTAAATTATAGCGTGTGTTTTAGTTAAGGTGACTGTGGAAATTAAGTGTAACGCAAAGTTGTATTGAGAAAGAATCAACTAGTTTTATTTAAGAAAGTTCTTGTATCGCTGAAGTTTTTCGGAAGGAATCTTTACGGGAAATTAATAAAACGAGCAG
>NW_013669094.1:0-11471 GCF_000517525.1 Limulus polyphemus
ACACCCCCAATGAAAGAATAGACCATTCAAAGCTTTTACTTGTTGTTAAACAAATGTTTAAACAACTCTATTCAAGTATATATATTCGTTGGTCATTCTGCTTAAATCCTTGCACACTCTTATGAATATTCAATGAATGATGACCGAATAAATATAAATAATGTAAAATTCTGAAAAAAAATGGAATGAGATATTACTGAAAACTGAAAAAAGTAAAGCATAGGATATAGAGAACCATTTAAGTAACCGAACGTCTTGATACTTTGGTAAATTATGTTAAATGTCAGAAATCACTATCTTGCAAAAATAATGATATACATATATATGTACAAGTTGAAGTTACATTAAAATGTATTTAAAATACACATGTCAAACCTTTGTATAATTATCAGTTATCTTATAAGTTAGCACTAAATATGTTTATATGAAGACTAATTATAGTTTCTAGAATAACAGGGATCAACCCTTGAAGTTATTAAATTAACCTTCATTTGAACTTACAAACAGATCTACGTTAGAAGGATTGCATGCTACGTATTTTTCTCAAGCTTGTATAGTAATTCAAGAAAACTTGTATCAGATTTAGAGGAAATTTTGATGCAACAGGAAACATTTACGTCATAAACCACAAGTCAAAAGCATTGTCTTTTCCGTTATCCACTTCAATTAAATAAAAGCCAATCAATGAACATTTTCATAAATACCCTGTTTGCTTAAACAAAACAAAACAACAACTATAGCTTAAAGTTATGCATTAATTTGTTAATGTATATTATATCAATAAATGTGTTCCGATAATATTTGAGCTACGTTTTCAGCTCTTCTACACTGAAAATTAATTTTATCCATACAACTTGTTTAGTTTAACAATATGTCTCTCTGAGGGCTTATAACACCAAAAATTAGGTTTCGATGCCCACGGTGAGTAGAGCGCAGATAACTTTAACAATATCGCATTATAAATGTTGATGTTTCGCCATCGGATTTAATATACATGTATTTATATAGACCTATCTTGTATACATTTTTTGTTCATATTAACAGTAGATCGAGGATTACTGGTGTTTCTTATGCAGCTTACAGATAAGACTGGGATTCACAAACTGTATAAAAAAATAGTAGATGTGCAGAAACTTGAAGATAATTATCTGAATTCAGAATCAGGAAATAATTAATGTAATATAAATAATTTGGTTGAAATACAAACAGAGTAATTTTTTAGTCATTCAGACTTTCAGCTTTATTTTAATTGACGAAAAGTTCTATTTCCCTTGTAGTAGAATAAAATAGCCTTTGAGGTATGTATACAGATACGTGTATCTATAAATAGATAAATATTTTTACATAGCTAGGAATGGAGACTTAATGGAGATTAATGCACCGGTTATTATATTTGATATTTTCTGTTGAGACAGGAAAGACCATATGAATTCTGAACTGTTTGTGTACAGTGTACATCCCTAGAACAAGAAGGCAATAATTGTATAAAGTATCTGATGAAGTTGTATTCAAGCTGTTTGAAACATCATCTCCAACTATAAATACAGCAAAGATTAAATAAACCATTTTAAGGTCATGCTATCATACCATATAGTCACTGTTTCAGATTCACACAGGTCATTTCTTTCAATTGCATGTTAAGATTTATGCTTCATTTACAAAGCATGTTTCTTTTTGATTTATTTTAGAAATTATATCTTACTTTCAAAAATACCACTTTTACTCATTTTAAATATCCAGAAAGGTCCATTTTCAGTCGTATTTTTAGGACTATGCTCATTATTAGAAAGGATCTATCTTTGTGTTTCCGATTTTGTTAAACACAAACCGATTCTTGTTTGTCATTCATCTTTTCAAAAGTATTTTGACATTCACACTGGCATTCAATTTCTTTACTCATGTTGTAGAAAGTACCTAGGCATACTAGTTTCATAAGCTATATTTACAAATTTATTAATTTTGCTTATGTATTTAAAGTATATCCAAATAAAGAATTTTTGTATTTTAAGATCTGTGGTTTACTATACCAGTAGGTCACTTTTAAGCAAACTATAAGATAATTATATCATAATTAAGTTGATAAATATTCAATTTCGAAATTACAAGCATCGAAATATAAGGATTATAAGGGGCGATGAGAGAACTACAATGTATGATACTGACTAACCTGCCTAATCTGGCTTACTAAATAATATGTTATATTTGTATACGTTTATAACAGCCCGAGATGCGTTAAGGGCGATGAGAGAACTACAATGTATGATACTGACTAACCTGCCTAATCTGGCTTACTAAATAATATGTTATATTCGTATATATTTATAACAGCCCGAGATGCGTTAAGGGCGATGAGAGAACGACAATGTATGATACTGACTAACCTGCCTAATCTGGGCGCAAAGCTACACGAGGGCTATCTGCGCTAGCCGTCCCTAATTTAGCAGTGTAAGACTAGAGGGAAGGCAGCTAGTCATCACCACCCATCGCCAACTCTTGGGCTACTCTTTTACCAACGAATAGTGGGATTGACCGTCACATTATAACGCCCCCACGGCTGAAAGGGCGAGCATGTTTGGTGTGACGGGGATTCGAACCCGCGACCCTCAGATTGCGAGTCGAGTGCCCAAACCACCTGGCCATGCCGGGCCAAAGAAATGAAGAAAGCCTTTGTGGCGGTATACCGCTGGTTGGCTCCTTCCTTCTGGTCAGTAGCTCAACATTAGGGACGGCTATACTTGAACAATAAGGATCTCTAACCTGATCATTCGGCCCAAACCACACCAGATTTGCATTAGGTGCCGTCTAGGATGAAAATCCCAAATCGAATTCGAATTTCCTTAATAAACTAAACTGTTTAAAGTTATGCCTTAGAGGAACAGTGTTCATCTATCTATAACCACGTACTTGTGAAAAACGAAAACGGCTGAGATGGTTGAGACTCCAAAGTAATCCGCGCTTGCAGCACAAAGTGAGACAGTTAAGCAATAGCGACAAGCAGCTGTAATACCTCAAGGTGAGCTGGGTTGAGGAAAAGATAAGTACAATCGTTGCGAGAAAGTCATCTCGAGAATAAAATAGCAATTTTATCATATCGAGTGATTTTAATTGAAACTTAAATATGTCAACAACATTTATTCTGTCTCTCTCTACTTCAGATAATACACATTAGCCTATCTAAACGTTTCTGGTTATCAATAATGGTTGGAGACGGCTTGGATGGGTAGTGAAGAAAAACTTTAATATAAGTTTAACATAACGGCAAATGTACAACGTTTCGACAAGGTTTTGTCATCAGGTACCTTAAACTTATATTAAAGTTTTTCTTCATTACCCATTCAAGCCGTCTCCAACCATTATTAGTCTCAAAGTGGGTTCCTCATCATCGAAGTTTCTGGTGATTTCGAATTAACCGTAATTTTAAATACTAAATAATATGTTATATCTTTATACGTTTATAACAGCCCGAGATGCGTTAATTTCAGTTCTGATGAAGGTTCGTGCGTGTGCATCGAAACATCTTTCACCTAAACCTTTATATAAAACAAACACGAAAAAAAAAGAAATTAGTCACTAATTGTCATAGTACAATATGCTCAAACTTATCAGAACGCTTCGAATTTAGCAAAACACATCACTGCAGACACAGTGGTTATTATGTAGGCTAATAAAGCTGGGAGACCTTATAATACCCACTATTTGTCTTTTGGAATTAACCAACATCCTTTTTTCAAAACTAGTGTAGTGAATTTGACCCTAGTCTGACCAAAAGTCAACTAGTAGGTAAATATACCTTTTTTTTACATTTTTTTTTGTAGTTTAATTGTATGAATCCTTCGAGGCTTGACCATTTTCTTTCTCTGTCTAGCACGTTTGGCCAAAATAGCTCCGAAGAGAAAGGACCTAGTCAACGATTTAACAAAAGAATCTTTATCGTATGAGGCTTAACCTTTATTCTTTGTGATGCGCCGAAAGTCTTCATGCTAAAGCTGTAATTGTGCATCATTTTCCTGACGATTATAAACCTTTGCTATCTGCTGTCATATTCCTTAGTCTTCAGAAGAATATACCTATACCACTTAAACCAAGAAACATTCGATAAGAAGCTCTCAATTCTAAACTTTCATATCGTTATGTAAGATTCGCGATATAAGAATAGCATTTTTAGAGTTTAGTGTTATAGAAAACGTTATAAGATAAATGATCGTATATTCCTCGATATCAAGTTCAGAAAAGCATGGAAAAGCGATTAATTAATCTTTTGTTTTTTATTGGGCTAATTTGTACAAACTGTAGAAAAATCCCCAGGCAGCCATAATTATGACCAGTCGTACTTCGCACTTTGTAGCTAAATAGAATGGAGCCATTTAAAATGGGAGAATTTACTGTTTGACCTGTCATAAGACATTAGTGTTAGGCCTAGTTTGACTTGCCAGAAGACATTTGTGTTAGGCCTATAACATTTTTGAACGTTACTGTGTTTGTTGTATCCCGACCGGCCTGAAGAACTCTGGATTGAGCGAAACGCGTCGTTGGCAATGGACGTGACAAATATAGTGTGGTTGGAATACTATTATTATGAAACATTCTTCTAATTCTTGAAAATACCTAAGGGAATACATTAAGAAAGTAATGTTTAAAAATGTATTAGGTCCAATATTAATGTCTTATGACAAGTACAATAGTAATGAATCTTCGTCGGACGTACACACCATAACAAGAGTTGTTGTTTCAAATCTCTTATATAAATAGTATTTGCAGTTTGTTTGTTAACACAAAGCTACACAATGGACTATTTACGCTCTGTCTACAGCGGAGAATCGAACCTCGAATTAAAGTGTTTACGTAAAAAGTTTACCTAGATTTTTGATACTTATAACACACCAGATAGAAATATGCACTTATTGTACAATGATCATTACGTTATGCACTTCAGGCTTCCGTTTTAAAGAGCATTAATTTGTTATTTTAACGTCACTGTTAATAAATATCAGTTTGTTATTCCAAAATTAATATTAAAGGTCCCACGGTGGCTTACCGTTATGCTTGTGGTTCGATACCACAATGGGCACAGCGCATCTAATCCTTTGTGTAGCTTTGCGCTAGAAACAAAACTATTAAAAGTATTAATTTATTATCCCGATATTATCAGTATGAACCTGGTCTACTGGTTATCGTGTCGTTGGAGGGTTCAAAGTTTGCGTTCTGTTGTTGTTGCAGAATCGAACCCAGCACTTTAGGGACGTGGTTACGATATAAAAGTGATGGTTAAATACCCCTATTTAATTAGGTTAGCTCAAGAGATGGCGGTGGGAGCTTTCCGTTAACTTCCTTCAGTCTAGTCATTGAGTTCAGAATTATGGATGGCTAACGCAGGTAGCTCTCGTGCAGCTTTGCGTGCATTTCTGAAGTAAACAAACAAACCTGTGTTACGGATATTAGATTGGTATTATAATACTACTACGATTTGGTTTGGTGTTGATCTCTAATCATGAGTCTCTAAACCCGATTTTTTTTTTTTCGCACCGTAACCTACAGATTTACATTTCTATTAAGATATTATCGTTGGTTTTTCCTGAATTAATATTCTACAAGAAACTTCCCACCGTTTGATTGTAAGACGTTTGTTTTATCTTACTCACCTGGTTTACATTATTGAGTTGATGGTTTGCAAATTAAATTACGTTACAAGATAGTTTGTTTGTTTGTTTGTTTTGAATTTCCCTCTGGTAGAACTTGGGTGAGGGAAGACCTTTATGTAGACTTATATTGGGTGCATTATAATTTGACGTTTAATCCCACTTTTCGTTGGTATAGAGTAGCACAAGAGTTGGCAATAGGTGGTGTTGACAAGCCCCTTTCCATCAAGTCAATCACTTCTAAATTAGGGGCTGCTAGTGCAGACAGCCCTCGATTAGCTTTGCGCGAAATTCAACAATAAACAAACAAATCAGAAGAGGTCAGTGTCTGCAGTTTACATAGTTTTTTAAATAACTTTAACGGGACCCATTCTAAACACTTAAAAAAAAGGTAGCTTATGCTACATAAACGCGAAGAACTGACGAATATAGTTAACTTTTTAACCTTTGTAACCATTTGAGATAAGCTTAAGACTTCCGCTTTGCCTCGCTATAGGAATGAAGATGATTCGGTGGCAATCTTAAGGACTTAGAACGTTAAGATAATCCATTGTACATAACAACAACAAAAAGATAGAACAGGAAATTGCATAAACATTTTCCCGTG
The DNA here is from genome assembly GCF_000517525.1 of Limulus polyphemus. NCBI lineage: Eukaryota > Metazoa > Arthropoda > Merostomata > Xiphosura > Limulidae > Limulus > Limulus polyphemus. Next base: position 6,244 of record NW_013669094.1, read on the forward strand.
TGAGTATAGCGATGATTATCATTCATTTCAACATCATACTAAACTTATTATCCCAAATCTGCAAAAAAACAACAACAGACTACAACGCATCTAATGAGGATCATGCCTCATAAAGGACAAAGTCGTATTTACTTAAATTCTGACATCAAACCGGAGTAGAATTGATGAAGAGGCGCGGGTTGGCCCTGTTGTAGATCTGATTCCAATAGTTACCAGAGCGCGGCCCTGTGGTAGAGCTCCGGATTTTGGAGCTGGCGAGACCGGTTCGAATCCGTGCGCTATCACAAAACATTCCACGTACTTTAAGCTGTGGGTACGTTATAAGAGTGACAGTCAATTCTTTAGTGTGGATGGTAGATGGTAAGATATTTTTACCAGTTACCTTCCATCTGGTAAATAGCTAAAATTAAGGACAGTTGTAGATAGGCTTAGAAACTTTGACATAAGTACAAAAATACAAGTAGAGTTTATGTAGACTTATATCCTCTGGTAGAACTTGGGTGAGGGAAGACCTTTCAGTATAGTATCCCTAGGCCACATGTGGTCCTGAACGTGAATGTCATGTCTGTGTAGGGTTAGACTGTCGATCGATAATTCGAGAGATTTCTTACACAAGCTACACAAGGACTATCTGTGCTCTGCCCACATTTGAGAGATAGTAACACCAACATTCACAACACTGCTTCGTTGTAAGAACGCCTGGTGGCTAGGGCGTTAGATTCGCAATCTTCGGGTCGCGGGATCGAATCCTGTCACCGAACATGCTCCAACTTTCAGCAATCTTATAACGTACCCATGATTCTAAATTGCGGAGAGTGTTTTTGCGGCAACAGACCATGAATCATGAACGCTCGGATTCACAGACTGAATAGTGACAGTCAAACACCACTACGCGGTTAGACAAAAGTAACCCAAGAGATGGTTGTGGGCGGGATCCGTTTACTACCTGCATTCTACGAGTTCAAAATTAGTTACACTTATGCTAAGATAGCTAACACTGATCACTACAGTTAGATACTAAAGCTCTTTTAAACACTAAAGTGTGACACTCAAACTCATTAATGTAGTCGAATACTAAAGCTCTTTTAAACACTAAAGTGTGACACTCAAATTCATTAATGTAGTCGAATACTAAAAGCTCTTTTAAACACTAAAGTATTATCATTGATGTTCATTAATGTACTTACCGTATTTGACGGCATATAGGACGCACTTATTTCCCAAAATTTTAGCTCAAAAAATCGCCCTGCGTCTAATATGCGATGTTGAGACCTTCCGCAGGCTAATCTTCTTCCTAACGCTCACTATCCTAGCATACGATCAGTACAGCATTCCAACTACGAAATAAGAGCGTAAATATTAACGTGTATCCCCATTTTCTTACTGTGTTTTAGTTTATGTTCAAGTGTTTTCTGCTTGTGTAATGTGCCGTTAGATTACTTTCACCAATATATGCTTAAATACACTAAAAACTTTTTTTTTCCTGAATCTGACCTGCTGAAATGGGGGGTGCGTCTTATATACCCATGCGTCCTATATGCCATCAAATACGGTAATTAACACAATGCTCCCTTCTTGTGTCGTGCTAAAGGGAGCTCTAATAATCTTTTGCTGTATTCTAATATCCACTACAAATTATTCCAATTTGTTAATTTGTTTTTCTTAGAATTTTGTAAAGTATTATTAAACTAAGAAACGTCTCAAGTTATTTTTAACAAGGGGCAACTACGGGTATATGTTTAGTTGTATTATGTAAAACAGACTAACAATAAAAACAAGTTACTGGGGTTATCTTAAACTATACGTGCGCTAAATCTAATGCCATATTTTTCCGAACATTTTTATTCTTAAACATAACGACATCACACCGCCTGTTTATGACTCTGACAAGTTGCCTTCCCTACGCTACTAAATTAGGGACGGATTGCGCAGATAGCCCTCGTGTAGCTTTGCGCGAAATCCATAACAAACAAACAAACAAGCATTAATGAGTTTGAGTATCAGACTTTAAGTGTTTAAAAGAGATTTAGTATTCGACTACATTAATGAATTTGAGTGTCAGACTTTAGTGTTTAAAAGAGCTTTAGTATTCGACTACATTAATGAGTTTGAGTGTCACACTTTAGTGTTTAAAAGAGCTTTAGTATTCGACTACATTAATGAGTTTGAGTGTCACATCATCTGTATTTTACACTGGAAGATTCAAAACTACCACTATTTCATCTGTATTTTACACTGGAAGATTCAAAACTACCACTATTTCATCTGTATTTTACACTGGAAGATTCAAAACTACCACTATTTCATCTGTATTTTACACTGGAAGATCTAAAATTGTCACTACTTCATCTGTATTTTACACTGGAAGATTCAAAACCACCACTATTTCATCTGTGTTTTACACTGGAAGATCTACATTCACGACTACTTCATGCGAGCTTTCTGAGAAAAAAAGAAAGAAAAAGAAAATGGTCCAAAAGAAAAGTTGTTTTAATCTGAACATTTCTTGCATAAAAACCTGCAATATCTCAAACTCGGGTTAAATTGGCGGAGTTGTTTTTATCATGTCAATACAGATGGCGCTGTAATGGTAATTATTGGCTAAAAAACTTTGTAGCTTTTTATATTGCAAACACACTATAAGGGAAACCTATTTTTTGAGGTAGTTATTCTAGTGAGAAAGTGAACATGTTACATTTCACAATACGTAAAACTTACGTGTAAAATAAGTAATATTATATATATATCCACTTTGACGTCATTCACCTGTAACGTTTTGTTGTTGTTTTTTTTCGTTTTGATCGTATAATTCAAATTTAAGTATCATTTTATCTGCAAACGTGACCACCACTTCCGGTTGACCTGGTTAGTAGTAAATCCCGCCACTTTAATTGTATCATATCAGTCTCATGAGTCTTCGGATTTACATTGCTAAAACCAGCGGTTCGATTCCCCTCGGTGGACACAGCAGATAGCCCGTTTGTAGGGGCTAAAAGATAGCGAACTTCCTGAGGAGGAAGTGCATTTAGACGTTGAATTATCTGGCTGTCTCGGGGAGCTTATTATGCTAAGATTCTGGGATCGCTCACTGCGGTGGGTACAGTACAGTACTGATAGCTCATTGTGCAGTTTGTGCGATCAAACCCCATTTCTTCTTCTTTACTTATAAGGTTAATTTTGCATGGGAAATGAATATCAACCCCCCCCCATCTTGCTTTTTTACACACAGTTTGTTTTTGTCTTTCCCTTTTTCTTAAACCTTAGTTGTTGTAGATTGTATGGTTTCCATCACCTTTATTCATCACTATCTTTTTCTCTGAAGTTAACACACTTTTCCATGTGTTTTACCACGAAAGAACGCACAAAAAAGAATAAACCGAAATCCAAAATACCAGCACCAATAACTAATAACATTTTGTTACAAGATGCGGTGGTGTCAAGAATATGAAATAATAAAATAAATAATCACCAACGTTTTGAAAGCACGATTAATATTCTTTTCTTGCAACTTTTCTGTAATTCTGTATCTTCATAGTCACCTTTATCAGAATCCATAATGACTTTCTTTGTTAGGCATAGTTTGTTGATAGTTTGCTTTCTCTGTTAGGCCTAGTATTTGGATAGTTTACTTTCTTTGTTAGGCTTAACTTGTTGATAGTTTGCTTTCTCTGTTAGGCCTAGTATTTAGATAGTTTACTTTCTCTGATAGGCATAGCATATCGACGTATCGGGAATGAAGAGTAAACGTTTTTTTTTCATCTAAGTGATTACGTTTAATGTGACCTTGAACCATTTTGAATGTAACGATGAGATTGTATTATGCAATAGGGGGCGGCACCAGCTATTTTCATTATGCGCACAAACGCACACACGTATGTTCTAATAAATACATTAAGGTTTATATATATATATATATATATATATTTGCTTATTACACAGAAACAGTTTTAAAAAAAAAGCTTACAAAATAAATATTATTAAGAGCGTTTAGCATAATATTATTAATGTTTTGTGTTTTTCAATAAATACCTAAAATTTTGAATACTAAGCGAACGTGTGCTTCAACACAGATTACCAATTCTTAATTAAAATATTATAAATATTTTCCATATATAGAAACGTGAGCGTTTGCCAAAACAGACTAATTAGTTCGGTTTGCCATAGTCTTCTCTACTGTTCACATGACTTCTTGCTTCATTTACGTCCCTTTGTGCAAGCTATTTGCTATCTGTTTTCAACAGTAGGTGTTCTCAGTCGCCACCATGTCGCGCGTCTCGAGTAACAATGAAGAGAATCAGTTTGTCGTAATAACAACGTGATTTCACCAATCTTATCTCAGGTCAGAAATGCGCACGATGTATCATATGACAACGAACAACTCGGCTGAAGACGTATGCTATATGAATGATAGGAAAGTTTATCTTATCTGTTTTGGTTATTTTACGTTTGGAGCTGAGGATTATACCAACATTTGTTATCAAAGATTCTTTTCGGCCCTCTCGACAGAAGCCTTTAAAAGTTCTATACTGAAATCTTTTTTTTTTTGTCCTTCCAATTACCTGTACTTCGTATCTATTAAATAATTACAGACATTACTTAAACATTAGCTGAGAAAGACAGATTGATACCTTAATGTGTTGCAGAATAACATTCACAGCTCTTATAGAGTTTTCCTACTTTACTTCATTAATTTATTAGCGTTAAGCTTAATGGCTTAGAACGCTAAAATTCGAGGTTCGATACTGGTAGTGAGTGCAGCGCAGATAGCCCTTTGGGTAGCTTTGCGCTAATATTACCTTCCTTAAAAGATAATTTACCAGTTTCGTTTGCCAGAGTATTAAATATTCAAATATGAAAGCCAAAAAAAAAAAAAAGAAAACCCAAAAATTTCAGCCGAAAGAAATTAACGGAATAATTAAATTAATCACAATTTAAACAAGTTGTAATGACAATTTTAGATCTTCCAGTGTAAAATACAGATGAGGTAGTGGTAGTTTTGGATCTTCCAATGTAAAATACAGATGAAATAGTGGCAGTTTTGGATCTTTCAGTGTAAAATACAGATGAAGTAATGACAATTTTAGATCTTCCAATGTAAAATACAGATGAAATAGTGACAATTTTAGATCTTCCAGTGTAAAATACAGATAAAATAGTGGCAGTTTTGGATCTTTCAGTGTAAAATACAGATAAAATAGTGGCAGTTTTGGATCTTTCAGTGTAAAATA
>NW_013669094.1:12471-18739 GCF_000517525.1 Limulus polyphemus
CAGATTGCGAGTCGAGCTCCCTAACCACCTGGCCATGCCGGGGCCCTAACCACCTGGCCATGCCGGGCTCTACAAGATATATATAGAGAGTGTGTTTCAACCAAAATAAGTTATTGTTGTTAACACTAGGAATAAGCGACCTTATAACATCAAAATGTTGTTAATATTGAATTAGACGCTCAACGTTTCGCTTTACAGCTTCTTCAGAAGCGTATACTGTAACACAAACCGAAACTGACAGTACAAAGCTTCAAATTAGATGTTATAAGGTCGTTTATTTCTAGTATTAATACGTCTTCTATAAACCAATATGCACTACAGAAATGAGATAAGAAGCTCTCGGAAAGCTAAACAACCTAACCCTATTTTTCAACTGATAAAATAAAGAGAAGGCAGTATCACTCACAACTCTTGGGCTCCGCTTATTCGATAAAATCTTGGTATTTGATCGTTTTTATTATTTATCCACTTACGGTCCCTTAGTGCAGAGTAGAATTTTCAGGTAGCATTTCTTTTACGCATGCGCAGATGCTACGATATTAGCAAGATCCAGTAATGATGATTTTAGTTCCCAATTTTCAATTAGCTATGAGTAAAGAAAAAGTGAAATAATTTCAGTTTTATACTTGCAGTGTTTCTGATTGAAAATAAAACTAAATTTATATAATTATTTTCCATTATCCATCCTAGTTGTCAACATTAAGTCATTCAATATCCAAAAGAAAAAAAGCAACAGTACTGATATTCATGCTCATTAGAAGGCAGACTATTTTTAGCCGCGGCATATCGGCTCATAGAACGGCTCTGAGTGTTGTTGTTTTCTTTCAAGTACAAACTTTTTGTTCATAGCTCCGTCATATCTTGACCGATTTGAGATCTAATTACAGTTTTGGACTCAGGAAGTCAAACCCTTTCTATTGGTGTATTTGACGGTCAAATAGATTAATTTGGTCTCGTGGATTAACTTATTCTATTCATGCCTATAAGAACTCCAACTTGAGGGTAAACTGGTAGAGATCCTGATGAGTAATAAAATCGAATCAGCGTACAAACATATGGCTAATAAAAAGGGGAAAAAATGTCTCGTACATTCATTTACACTAATCCTGCCTAAAAGAAGTTCAAGTGCTGCGGCTATTGAGGATTCCCTCTTGTTGATAACAGAAGGGAATTTGATTTTCCCATCCTCGATCTACCCACCCCCTAATAATGCTGTTCCATTTATACTGTTCAAAGGAATTGTTTTCTCCCAGCTAATATGATGTTTAGCAATTTGCAACAAAATCAATTCTTTTGTGGATAATGTTCAATTATTCATAAATAAATTGAAAGATAATGGTTATAAGGAATACCATACCAAAAATGTGAAATACTTTTCAAAAAATAAATTATCGATTAAGGAAACTACCTTGTGGAGAACTTAAAGGTTATTAATTACTCAAGGTTATCCTTGGCTTATAAGTAACTAACTTTAAAAAACAATTGCTCAATATACTGGGACGGAAAGACTAACTTCGGGTAGCTGGGCTTGTCTCAGCTCGCTCGCTCGGGTTATACTTGAACAAATCTTCAAGAGAAAGGTTGAAAGTCGAGAATTTTTAGGGTTGTTTTTATTTCTACTTTAAGTTGTATCTAAGTATTGTCTTCCCACAACTGGCTGCAGACAGCGAAAGGCAGTAGGAGTTGAGACGTTGTGGGTGTAAGCACTCAACTGTTAACCCTTAACTGATTTTTCAATAGCTGCTGGCAAGTTTAACACCAGTGTCTAGAGGCAGTAGGAGTTGAGACGTTGTGGGTGTAAGCACTCAACTGTTAACCCTTAACTGATTTTTTAATAGCTGCTGGCAAGTTTAACATCAGTGTCTAGATTTTGTCGAACAGATGGAATATAACGCGTTTGGGTGTTATGGTCCAAACGTTATCCGTCATGACTTAATGTTGACAACTAGGACTGATAATAAATTCTTAAATTTTAGTTCAATTGTAATGCTTGTTTTATATTAAGTTCATTATAGTTTTATAGTCCTGATTTAATCGCCTTTTGCCAATTAAACTATTAGAGCTATTTATATGGTTTGAAAACAATTCGGAGAAACACAAAATTCAGTATAGAATACTCGAATAGGACGTTAGTCGATATTTCTACCAGTCAAACATGAATAAGAAAGTTGATTCATGATTTATAATATATAGAGAACGAATACAATAAGGTGTTAAATATTTTCCCACTAATTAAATAGTTTGACACAAAAAATAATATATTTTTTCTCTCTTTCTTTTAAAATCAAAATCTGTCAATAAAAAATTTACACCAATTCAATAATGCAAGTATACATGCTTGATTTTTTTAAACTGGCCCTAGGGTTTCGTGCGTGTTTTTTCTTGAAACTGGACAGAAAAACGTCACACGTTCTCTACTGTTTTTCATTGGAGGATTTAAGTCGCTTTTAATTAGCCCAACAGAGAGTTAATTTAAAGATAATAAAATCGAAACAGAGCTGTAGAAAAATGTGCTACAAAAACTGACCCATTCATTCTTTATGTTTGTACTACCACAAATGTAGACAGTGGTAAGCTTGGGGACTTATAATCTTATAATTCTGGATTCGATTCCCCGCGGTGGACACAGCACCTTGTACAGCTTTGATCTCAAAAGAAACAAATACAAGTAAGTCACGCATTCATTCCGCTTTAGGTGCTTATTTATTGAGCTAAATACTTATGGTGTTGTGGTGTTCAAGTTAATGTACACAGATCTTGTAACGATTCGTCCATTCTGATTCATGTTGTTGTTTTTTTCTTTATCCTATGTTCTGGTAACATACCCTGAATTACTACATACTTTCTGTTTTATTGGAGAAGGTAATGATACGTAAAGTTTTACTTGACTTTATGGTTCAAATACGTGTTTTTATGTTTCACAGAACACGTCGTTTTCCACACTTGGCTGCTGTAGATCTTAAATTACCGCTACATTAAGGGAACATGGGTGAAGATGCTTCTATGTTACCAAACGCATAAACATAACATTTTTGTTATTTAACAATCCATCTGTTTTTTAGGTTTATATGTCTATGTATTTAAACAATGGTCCATCGTTCAATATATTCCATTGTTTACTTGAATGTGTTACACGTGGAATAATTTAGAAATAGTACTTTAAACAATAGTCCATCGTTCAATAGATTCCATTGTTTACTTGAATGTGTTATACGTGGAATAATTTAGAAATAATGCTTTGAACAACTGTATATTTAGAATATGTTAGAGATGATATTAATTATTAGAAAAATTGCAGCATTCTGACTGATCGAGTTCCATATCTTCATATTTACAAACACATACGAATATATCACCTACGTGAAAGGTTAACCCTAATGGTTCGTGTGTTGATATCCTTTTCATGCTGAGTAATTTTATTGTTCTGACTTTGTTGCTTCCTTGTTATTGGCCGTCTTGTTTACATCCTGGAGTTCAAATCAGAAATAGTCTAAAGTGCCACCTTGACAGTGCTATGAACGTACTTCAATATTTAAAGCTGTGGTGGTGTAAAGCAACCTTTTTTAGGCTAAAGAAAAGTATAACTGAAAATGCCTTTTTTTTATCACACTCATCTCAATTACGTAATTAAATATTTCGAATCAGAAACATGTGTAATCCAATGAGCTTTTTTGTTTCTCCAGATTAACTTTTTTACGTCACAGTATTGTACTAAATACAAAACAGTGTTTCAGTTTATGATCGATAAGGTCTAACTCAACTGCTGAGTTATTAACTATCTACACAAATCAAAACAGTTAACCTGCTAGTGAAGAATCAAATAACTAAATATACTGTTCTTATTTATAAAGATTACTGTACACTGTTTTATCATTCGGATACTCTCACATACACTTATAAGGATTAGACAAAAATTCATAGTTTCATTAGTTGAGTACCGTTACTGTTAGTGACATTTTCGGCCGTAAACCCAATAATATCTCACGAGGCTCGGCCAACTTATGAGGTTTAGGTTAGTTCTACATCCATATAATAAGAAACAATGGGAAAGAATATTTATGATAAAAATATGATAATAATAAATACTCAAAGTAATACAAACGAAAATATTAAAATTATAACCAATACTGTTAAAGAAAGAATAAAGCATACTTTACTTAAAGAACACGTAATCACTGGAAGCTTTGCTTCAAGTACTTGATATACATTTATATTGCAAAATCTGCTACAACCTTAATTACAACCTTAATTACAACCTTAATTCATTTCTTACTTTCTTTTTCGATGCGATGTTGATACTATAAATGCTCTATTTGTAAACGTATTAAATTTCATGTTGTGTTTACAACACACACATATACACTAGATGGCGTTCATAAAACTATCTTTATTTCATCTTTCTCACTACAATGCGTTTGTAAACTATGTTGACCTTGTGAATGTCTTCTAGTTGGAATTTCCAATGATCAGCTATTTTCTTTAATCTGAATCATTACAATATATCGTCCATGTTGTGTTTTTTATTACAACTCCTGCACTGTAGCAGAAAAGTAACCAATTTTCCAGAACGCCGGTCGTTTTTGCATTTGGATTTGTCCTCATTTTTTGTTTTTATCTCGTCATTTTTGTAAGTAAGCAAATTATAACAATTTACAAATTTCAACTTTACTCAACCATTTTTTTTCTCCAAATATTTCGTATAGTGGCCTGTAAATGAACTTACTCTCTCTATATATATATATATTGGAAAAAATATGGCTTTGAAAAAAATCGATCAAGAGTAGAATTAAAATCACAAAATCTTGTTGAACTATGAGTTTGTCCCTCTCATTCTGATTATATATTGAACCAATGGCCTCCAATAATTTTCCACACTTGAAATAATGAACATAAAGCCTGAATAAATCATCCCACAAATACAGTTTTACTAACTTTTGAAAGATCTGATCGCAGTGCGGGCTTGTTTGTTTGTTTGTTTGTTTGGAATTTCGCGCAAAGCTACCTACACGAGGGCTATATCTGCGCTAGCCGTCCTTAATTTAGCAGTGTAAGACTAGAGGGAAGGTAACTAGTCATCACCACCCACCGCCAACTCTTGGGTTACTCTTTTACCAATGAATAGTGGGATTAACCATCACATTATAACGCCCCTTCGGTTGAAAGTGCGAGCATGTTTGGTGTGACGGAGATTCGAACCCGCTACCCGCAGATTGCGAGCCGAGCGCCCTTAACCACCTGGCCAAGCCGGGCCACAGTACGGGCTACTACTGAATTTATCCCATCCACGAGGTTATTGTTTGAATTATATGTCAAAGGTCAAGCTATTCTAGTCGCAACTGTATTTTGACGAAAACTCTTATACCTTGTTATCCTTATACTTCCGGTGTTTCGAACATATACAGTCTGGCCCTCTGGTTGAGGAAAAAATTATTAGACTTCCCTAATCAAAATGGAATAAATGAAGAGTGAATTAAAAGTCGTTACAACGTTTATGGAATAGACCAATTCACAAGAGGCCACAGAAAAAAAACCTACTTTCCAAGACGTGGGTAGAGAAACCGTATCGGTTTATAGCCTCCCCTTGCTATCTGGCAATGTCCCCATGTTACCTAACAACAGACACGGATATCCCCCAGTAAAAACCCCCACCTGAATTGATTCAAAAGATGCAAAATAAAGTTGGTGCCAAGAGAATGGGAATTTGATTACGAACGTTAATTTATACACGAACTCAACGAACCGTAACAGTTCGTATTTATAGGCATGAAACTAACAAGAAGAGCAGATAAGGAAAAGGAACATTATTGCTAAGGGTGATATAATGCTAGATTTTGCGTATTTCCTGTTTAAAACGGGGGATTTCCCTACTCTAGCCTTAAGCCTAATGAGTACGTATAAGAATAACAGACATACTTATTCAGTGCGCTTATCTGTTTATCTTTGTGACTAATTTCTTCGTGGAGACAAAAGTTTTCCAGCGGAATCTTATGTTTTTGATAGTTAGGCAATGACAATCATATCTGGTGTTGAAATAACTAGAAATCCCCCCTGATCGATGATCTTTAAGCAGGACCTGGAGAGATCACGAGAACAAGGGTTTGTAATTTTCCTGTAACCCTAATAGAGCTGGCTTTAACAGAGAGAGAGATCAGGGGAGCTGGATCCCTTAAAATGTCGAAGAAGAAAGGTCCACCTTTCGAAAGCGCTCGGGTTATAGGGTTTTTATTCATTTATAAAACAATAATATCCAATTTTCAATCTTATACTT
>NW_013669094.1:19637-31135 GCF_000517525.1 Limulus polyphemus
CAAAACAACTAAGCCTAACAAACTGTTCAGAATACTTAACTAATAAACGTGTCGAACGAGATTGAAGAAAAAAATGTAAATATTTTGAACAATTACGAATATATATTCATTTTACAGTTGCATATTCTCGAGTGTGTTTTCTTTCCTGGAACGTATGCTATCAACATTACAGATCAAAGAACGGCATTAGGGAGAATTTAGCAGAGACAACGCTCTACTTTAAATGTTAAACGAGGTTAATTGTGAATAGAAAAGCCGCTATAACCCACGCAACAATATGGGACTAAAACTTTGAGTTACTTAGCAAAATTGTTTTAGTTTCGTGCTTACGTGGGGCGAAGAAAATGTCATCACAATAAGAGTAGGCTTCACAGGATTTACTGGATAGAATCGGTACAACCAGCCTGAAGCTGGAAAGACGCACATTTAAATTTGTAAAAATAGTAACTGATTAGCGACAATATATATTTACATGTAAGAATATTTAATATATAATTGCAGTTCGAGAAAATACACGTGTTAATTGGAACGATTGTGTTATTAATATCAGTTCATCGATCTATTGGTTAATTTATTGAACTTGGTATTTACAGTGGAAAGTGACGAGCTGCTGGGTTAGTAACAGCTGTTTCCCTGATCAAATCTGTTACTACATTACTATAATATTTATCTTCAAACTCCGTGTCTTGCCTGTGAAAATATATCGGACGATATTATTACTCAAATAATGTCTGCGCTAACACATAGGACGATACTGTCACTCAAACAATGACTGCACGAAAACAAGAACGATGTTATTACTTGAACAGTATTTGCGCTAATACATAAGACAATATTATTATTCGAACAATGATAACTACCCTTGTATAACTACAAATATGATCACTAAGCTACACTTACCGATGTGACGAGACCTTTGAAGGTCAGATATCTACTTATATCTTAGAGTGATATGCACAAGTTGCTCTTTCACTGATTGGTCAATGAAACAATGTGCAATTTTTGGGTGACGCTTTTGGAGGCAGCATTGGAGCGATGACCCTGGATATTTATTGGGATTCCACAAATATATATGTGTATGATTTACTCGATGACGAGCCAGTTTAACAGAAGCTTGAATATTTGTTGGCATGTGGATGATATATTACACCTGACCTTTATTGTGAATATCATAAAAATAGGAGTCTCCATCCTGGTACCACAAGCCATTTATGAAGTGACATTAATTCAGCAAGAAAACTGTCAAGCAGAAACTAAAGTTTAGGCAAGTTGGAACGTGGGACAAGGCCCTTCGGCAAAATATTATGTACCCTCTGGTGTCGAGGGGAGTCAGTAACCTCGAACGCAGATGATGGGTTTACAGCCTGAAAGCAATTAATAGTCCCTTCAGGCACACGGTGCCCCGAGGAAGGACCCTCGCAGGTAGTGCTGCAAATAGAAACGGTTTTTATCTTTGATTAAACTAGGATTATAAGCTGTGGTTATAGAACAGGAATGGACGCTCGTCTCGTGAGAATGACCGGAAACTGTGTTATAGTATCTGAACCGTGACGAACAGTTGACACCCTTCCAAGACCCTCTGAACATACGAGTGCTTCTGAAGTAAGACGCCGCCTGGTTTAACATGGCTTATTATTATTCTTATTATACTGGTTTGTTTTATGTGTGAATACATAAACATGGAAATGTCAAAAGTTGAAACCACAAGAATATTAATTAAAATTTGTTTCACAAAAGGTGGTTAAAAAATCTGTAATCAGAATGTTTGATTAATAAATTGATCAAATTGTGCTCTTATCATCATCCTTTTACTCAAATCATTGTATGTAACGTAATGCAGATACACCAAACCTTCCTTTACCGAAATAAAAGTCGTTACCATCCGTGTTTTACAACACTAGTAAAACATACAGTAAATACACGTCTTCTCTTACTAGACAACAAAAGTCGTTACCAGCTGTGTTTCACAACACTAGTAAAACATACAGTAAATACACGTCTTCTGTTACTAGACAACAAAAGTCGTTACCAGCTGTGTTTCACAACACTAGAAAAACATACAGTAAATACACGTCTTCTGTTACTAGACAACAAAAGTCGTTACCAGCTGTGTTCCACAACACTAGTAAAACATACAGTAAATACACGTCTTCTCTTACTAGACAACAAAAGTCGTTACCAGCTGTGTTTCACAACACTAGTAAAACATACAGTAAATACACGTCTTCTCTAACTAGACAACAAAAGTCGTTACCAGCTGTGTTCCATAACACTAGTAAAACATACAGTAAATACACGTCTTCTCTTACTAGACAACAAACGTCATTACCAGCTGTGTTTCACAACACTAGTAAAACATACAGTAAATACACGTCTTCTCTAACTAGACAACAAAAGTCGTTTCCAGCTGTGTTTTGTAACACTAGTAAAACATACAGTAAATACACGTGTTCTCTTACTAGACAACAAAAGTCGTTACCAGCTGTGTTCCACAACACTAGTAAAACATACAGTAAATACACGTCTTCTGTTACTAGACAACAAAAGTCGTTACCAGCTGTGTTCCATAACACTAGTAAAACATACAGTAAATACACGTCTTCTCTTACTGGACAACAAAAGTCGTTACCAGCTGTGTTCCACAACACTAGTAAAACATACAGTAAATACACGTCTTCTCTTACTAGACAACAAAAACCGTTACCAGCTGTGTTCCATAACACTAGTAAAACATACAGTAAATACACGTCTTCTGTTACTAGACAACAAAAGTCGTTACCAGCTGTGTTCCATAACACTTGTAAAACATACAGTAAATACACGTCTTCTCTTACTAGACAACAAAAGTCGTTACCAGCTGTGTTCCACAACACTAGTAAAACATACAGTAAATACACGTCTTCTCTTACTGGACAACAAAAGTCGTTACCAGCTGTGTTCCATAACACTAGTAAAACATACAGTAAATACACGTCTTCTCTTACTGGACAACAAAAGTCGTTACCAGCTGTGTTCCACAACACTGGTTAAACATATAGTTACTTTTATAGTAGATATAGCCAAAACGAGCTAGTGAAATAAAAAGATTCGTTTGTACAGGTTGAGGATGATCAGTGACAATACATAGTGTGACATATCAAAATAGTATCTGAAGTAATAAAGGGCTGGAGATTAATTCATTATTTTTTCTAAATTATTTATTTATTTTTCTACTTTCTACCGCACAAGCATTCTAGTATACGTGTTTAGTAGCATGAGTCTCGAACCCCGGACCATAGGATCCTCCTATCCTTTAGGTTAACTACTAGGCCACGCTCGAACCGCTTTGTTTTAGACCAACTGTATGGTTCCTTATCAAAGCTAAATCCCTGTCTCGTATTGCTTGTTTGTTTGTAAATATGCACAAAGCTACGCAATGGGCTATCGCCCCCTCCCCCAGTAGCACAGCGGTATGTCTGCGGACTTACAACGCTAGAAACCGGGTTTCGATACACATGGTGGGCAGGGCACAGATAGCCCATTGTGTAGCTTTGTGCATAATTACAAACAAACAATGGGCTATCTGTGCTCTGTCGACCACGGGTATCGAAACTCAGATTCTAGCGTTGTAAGTCCGCAGACATACCGCTGTGCCACTGGGGGGGGGGCGTTGTCTCGAAGTAAACAAGCACATTATTCTTAACTTATGATGCGGATAGTAAACCAGAGTTCGTTTCCCAAATGTCGAACACCATTGTGAATGTTATAAAAAACGCTTGCTTTTTTTTACCAATATTTGTTTCTTTAGACAGTGGTAAAGTTCTGTTATGTACCACAATAAAGTTGAGGTAACAGGTAAGCTTTTCCTTAAATATCAACAGTTTGCCTTGATAACATTTGACTAGTAAATTAATATTTCGTGCGTGACTCTGGAAAATCCGCTTACGTGTTAACTAACAACTGTTTCATTTTTCAGAGCTTTTCCCGAGAGACAAAAAGGTAATTAATCACGAATAACGATAAATGTGACAAAAAGAGAAAGGATTTGAAGTATGGAAAGAATACGGAGCTATACATCAAGCGACGGCTTTATTAATATGCTGACAAAAACGCAGTTTTCAGAAACGTAAAAACGAAAAGAAATATTCTCATTAAAAAGAAAAAAAAAGAAAAAAAAAGATAACCTGGAGGTTTAGGTGACGGCTTTGTGAGAAAAGCGTAAAACAAGCAACCCATTTTGTATGGTTGCAGTATGTATACTGTTCTCGTTTCTTTGAAGTTAAGCACAAAGCTACACATTGGGCTATCTGTGCTCTGCCCACCACGGGTATCGAAACCCGGATTCTAGCGTTGTAAGTCCGAAGACATACCGCTGTGCTACTGGGAGGCTACTGTTCTCGATTGGTTTTGTGTCTTGGAAATTTATAACTTAAGTTACTGAGGGCTTCGGGGACTTTCTATTAAGTTCACGAGTCCATGCAGCTTCCTTTTAAATCGTTATTATTAACTTAGTTTAAGTAGCTCTACTTTTCGCTGTAAAGTTCTATGTTTTGTGAATATATATATATATATACATTCTCTTTGGCCATTACCAATTTGTTTAACAGTGAAGTAGATATGTTTAGGCTCAGAACAAATAATGTTGACCTTGATTAATTAAGATCGGAAGTTCCGAAAGACGTCAGTAAGAAGAAAACTCGAAAACATATAGAATAGAAAGGAAAAACTATGAATATGAAACGTTTCTTTTCAATATACTTGTTAATTGCGCTTATTATTTCATATTTTTTACTCTTTTTATACCTATAACATTTAAATCAGTTGTCTTGAGTGTCTGAAGACAGCTGATCCCCCCCCCCCCCAGTGAGTCAGCGGTAAGTTCACGGACTTGCAACACTGAAATTCGGAGGTTCGGAGTTCGATTCCTTGTGGTGTACAGAGTGGATGGTGAACTACTGCGTTTCCATGGAATTGTTTACGGTTTAACTCTTATTTATTTATGGTTAATTAAACAGGCAACAACATAGAAACTGTTTACATCTAACAAGAACTCTGTCTGTAATCGGCTCTGATCTTACAGTAGCAGTGAGGGTGCGGTGTTCGTACCAGGTAATTAAACTCTCAGCACACAGGTGATCGCCCGCAAACCTAGTGAACCAAGAATCTCATAGAAAGTGTTTGAGTTGGGTTAATTTACTGGAATAATGAAAGAACTCGCCTCGTAAGTCAAAGAAATAGACTAGTAGCTGAGGAATAAGAACTGATAGCACCTCCACTCAGTTGTGGTGTAACTGTTAGTGAACAGCACAATGCAGCCTGTATCAATTATTTGAAATGGTAACAATCCTAGTTGAAATGAAATCGGATTTAGGTCGAAATAAAGTAGAATAGAGGGCGCTAATGATGTTGACAGAATTACAAGTTTTCACAAACATATGTCACCTTCGAACTTCTTGCAGGAGCAGAGTCTCCCCAGGAAGTAGCCAGTTAGATCTAAAGAACTAAGTTCCTCTTGTTATCCTACATGGGAGAATTCGCATACCGCATAAGGAGACACTTCGAGAGAAAAGCGTTTACCATGTTTATCACTATGTAAATGTGTTGCTAGCGTACAAGACGGCCCCCTATTTATTTTTACTTTGGCTCTCCTTCAACTGTCGTTTAACAAATGCTGAAATGCAAGCTTTCTGTTTCTCAACTGTAAGGAAAAGTTAATTATGGAGTGTTTAACCTTCCTATTATGTTTCGGTTTCGAAACTGGTTTCCTTAACATTATGATGCATATATATATATATATGTATATATATATGAGTATTTCAGTTTATTATAATAAGAGTTTACATAAGTTTCTAATATATGTATTCTATGTTTTATAAAGGCGTGATTATGATAGCAAAATATCACACGTTTTCTTCTTTTATTTTAGGCCTCGTCTATGTCCAACTTACATTAATCAAATGCTAGTTCGTTTATAAATACTGATTCTCGTTATATCTCAACCTTGGGGTAACAATAAACAAATACACCAAGGGGGATCATTTATACTTGATTCCACTCGTTACATAACAGAACAAGAGGGAATCCACCAATCAAACGGGATTGACCTCCTGCGCCCAGAACTGTAATTAGATCTCGTATTGGTCAAGGGATGACGGAGCTATGAGCTACAATGTTGAACTTTGAAAAAAAAAAACTCAGAGGCGTTCTACGAGCCGTTATGCCGCTGCTAAAAATGAAAACAAAATCAACCTACATTAGTTCACACGCGCAAAAAATAAAATTCTTAACGCAATGTCCTGCAATACCGCATAATAAACTCCAACGATATACCATGATCAACACATTCAAATAAGATATCACATTAATCCTGTTTTTTTACATAATATAACAGTGAACAAAAGATAAATTGATGCATATTTTAAAAGTTTAAAAATATATAGATATAATGATACCGAGTTTAAAAATATATAGATATGATGATACCGAGTTTAAAAATATATAGATATAATGATAAGAAAAGTTTTAAATAATCTAATGATACAATGATAGAAAGTTTTAAAATGTGTAGACATACAATGTTTGTTTGTAGTTAAGTTCACAGTTACACAATGGGCTATCTATATTCTGCCTACCACGGGTATTGAAACCCGGTTTCTAGCGTTGTAAGAGCAGACATACCACTGGGAGGCAGAAATATAATGATATACAGTTTATGGTGATTTGAGATCTCAGATCTAGGGTGAATTTATCAGATAAGGTAAGAGTGATTTAATATAAATCATATTTTCTATGTAGGGTTTGTTTGTTTGTTTTATATCTTTTGGAGACTCCTGAAAAACAGGACAAAGGGGTCACAAAAATGTATTTACCAAAACACCAGCAGAGAGGAACGGAAATTATATTTTTTAAATTGTGTTAACAATGGGAAAACGAGCGCTGGTTGGCCCAATTTTACACACAGAGACATAAAACGAGCGCTGGTTGGCCCAATTGTACACACAGAGACATAAAACGAGCGCTGGTTGGCCCAATTGAACACAGAGACATAAAACGAGCGCTGGTTGGCCCAGTTGTACACACAGAGACATAAAACGAGCGCTGGTTGGTCCAATTGTTCACAGAGAGACATAAAACGAGCGCTGGTTGGCCCAATTGAACACAGAGACTTAAAACGAGCGCCGGTTGGCCCAATTGAACACAGATACTTCGATTTCGGAGCTGGCGAGTCGAATTCGAATTCGTACGATGCCGCAAAATATTCCCTGTAGTTTAAGCTGTGTGTATGTAATAAGAGTGACAGTCATCCTATTCGCGTGGATGGTAAGGTATTACTAACTGGCTGTCTTTCCTCTGGTCAGCAGTTCAAAAAAAAAAAAATAGCAGCAAATAACCTCAGAAGCTATGCCATAAATATAAAATACAAAGTGAAAATCTTACTCATTCGATGTGTTTCTTTTTAGAAGGAAGTTCAACTAATGTGGAAAATTCGTTAGATAATGGCCCGGCATGGTCAAGGGGTAATGGCGCTCGATTCGCAATCTGAGAGTTCGAATCCCCCATCCCACCAAACATGTTCGCCCTTTTAGCCTTGAGGAGCGTTATAATGTGACGGTCAATCCCACTATTCGTTGGTAAAAGAGTAGCCCAAGAGTTGGCGGTGGGTGGTGATGACTAGTTGCCCTCCCTCAAGTCTTACACTGCTAAATCAGGGACGGCTAGCGCAGATAGCCCTCGTGTAGCTTTGCGCGAAATTCAAAACAAACAAACAGACTTTCCCCTGAGTCACTGGTGGCCATTACAAAATATTTTGTGTATATACTGTGTAGACCACAGTCTCGAATATAAATATAATACCGTTTTTTATTGGTAGATAATTAAGTGTTCAAATAAAGGAGTGTTTTTTATTGGTAGATAATTAATTGTTCGAATAAACGAGTGTTTTTTATTGGTAGATAATTAAGTGTTCGAATAAAGGAGTGTTTTTATTGGTAGATAATTAATTGTTCGAATAAAGGAGTGTTTTTATTGGTAGATAATTAATTGTTCGAATAAAGGAGTGTTTTTATTGGTAGATAATTAATTGTTCGAATAAACGAGTGTTTTTTATTGGTAGATAATTAATTGTTCAAGTAAAGGAGTGTTTTTATTGGTAGATAATTAAGTGTTCGAATAAAGGAGTGTTTTTATTGGTAGATAATTAATTGTTCGAATAAAAAAATTGTTTTATATTTATTCTTAGAATTATCGACATCTACAATTCCAGGTCTACAAAGAAGATTTATCATTTCAGACGTGAATTTAACCAAAATATCGAAATTTTAATCTGTACTGTCCTCTTCATGGCTCATAACGCTAGATATCATGGTTCGATCTCCGCAGGTAGTCCGTCATGTAGCTCTGCGATAAAACAAACTTTAATATGTAGTAAATAATTCCTAACTTTGATATTATTGCTCAGGGTCTCCCGGTAAGTTTACGAACTTGCAACGAACGCTAAAACTCGAGATTCGCTGGTGCACATAGAAATGAAACGATGACAATTTTGTTGATTAACGATATTATGACAGGTTTTATTCAGTTCATGCGACTTTTATATATTGAAGATGGATTTCAAAATCCGTAGCTATGATGACAGAGAGTTGCCCCCCCCCCAGTAGCATAGCGCTATGTATACGGACTTACCACGTGGTGGGCAGAGCACAGATAGCCCATTGTGTAACTTTGTACTTAATTACAAACAACCAAACAGAAACTTGAAAATTATGTCGCCCTGACAGGAAATCACACTAGGTGTGCGATATACATATGACCGGAAGTGACGTCATAGTATCTATTTGTTGTTGTTTTTGTTGTTATATGTAGTAGGCTTTATTTAGAAAACTAGCTTGTTTGTATGTTTTGTTTTTAGCGCAATGATACACACTAGATCATCTGTGCTTTATTCATCACGGTGAATCGAACCCCAGATTTTAGCGTTGTAAGTGTACAAAGTTACCGCTGACTCGCTCGGGGGAACTAGAAAAAAAAAACTCTTTAAAAATACATGTTTTACATGTTTTAATGATGAATTTTGTTTATACATCAAAGGCTTAACAATTAAGCTACAGTTTAAAATCAACAGCAACAAAAAAAACTGGTATATTCACTGTTTTGTGGTAAACCATTAAGTTATTTTATGTTTTCAAGAGAATACCAGTATGCATTTCATTCTAATATATGACACCTTTCGGAATTTACTTAAATTATTTTTATTCCGTTTCTGATTTAGGAATCCTAAACCTATTATTCATTAACTGTCTCTCTCTCTCTCTCGCATACCAAGAATTTTATGTTTGGATACAGTACAGTAAATAATGACGAAATGTCATAAAACAAAATGGTTACACAATCGTTCAGTAGTAAAACTTCAGAAGTTCAGTTTTTTTAGTTTCAAGTTGCTTAGCCTAAGGTTGATAATGGTGAAACGTCAGAGATTATCTTATCCTCCTTAATTTTGGACTGATAAACTCTTAGTTTTTCATTGTTTTATTTAAATATTTGAATTTGAGCGCTACTCTTACATTGCATCTACAGCCCCAAAATGCGGAGTGCAATTTTAGGGCAACGGGATTCGCGGTGCGGGTAGGCTTAGATCTCCATGTTATGAGAATATGCTTAAATTAAAAGAAACAACCTTCTTAATAAAATGTAAACTTATCAAATAATACTGTTCCTATTTTGAGTAAAAATCGTTTTCTGAGCTGTAGGAATCATGTTTTAAACTTAAACTTTTATCATGTTCTGCCTTCATGCTTATTTGATTCATTTGATCAAATAAAATATTTTCATTTCTCTGCTCGTTTCTAATAATACTTTGCTAAACCTTTAAGAGAATATCAAGATGGTTGTCAAAATGTTAATATCAAGATGGTTGTAAATATGTTAATATCAAGATGGTTGTAAATATGTTAATATCAAGATGGTTGTAAATATGTTATATCAAGATGGTTGTAAATATGTTAATATCAAGATGGTTGTAAATATGTTTATATCAAGATGGTTGTCAAAATGTTAATATCAAGATGGTTGTAAATATGTTAATATCAAGATGGTTGTAAATATGTTAATATCAAGATGGTTGTAAATATGTTAATATCAAGATGGTTGTCAAAATGTTAATATCAAGATGGTTGTAAATATGTTAATATCAAGATGGTTGTCACAATATTAATGTTTGACAAGAATTATGTTGATATTGTGTTTCTTGGTGGGCGCCCTATCAATTAGATTTCGTTTTTACAGCTTCCTTTAGTATTGTGCTTTGCTATATTTCAGTCGTACAGCTTCCTTTAGTATTGTTCTTTGCTATATTTCAGTGTTCTCTTAATATTGTTCTTTGCTATATTTCAATCGTACAGCTTCCTTTAGTATTGTTCTTTGCTATATTTCAGTCGTACAGCCTCGTCTTCGTATTGTTCTTTGCTATATTTCAGTCGTACAGCCTCGTCTTCGTATTGTTCTTTGCTATATTTCAGTCACACAGCCTTCTCTTGGTGTTCTTCTTTGCTGTATTTCAGTCGTACAGCCTCCTCTGTACGACTGAAATATAGCAAACAACAATATTAAGTGGAGACTGTACGACTGAAATATAGCAAACAACAATATTAAGTGGAGACTGTACGACTGAAATATAGCAAACAACAATATTAAGTGGAGACTGTACGACTGAAATATAGCAAACAACAATATTAAGTGGAGACTGTACGACTGAAATATAGCAAACAACAATATTAAGTGGAGACTGTACGACTGAAATATAGCAAACAACAATATTAAGAGGAGGCTGTACGACTGAAATACAGCAAAGAACAATACTAAGAGAACACTGAAATATAGCAAAGAACAATATTAAGTGGAGGCTGTACGACTGAAATATAGCAAACAACAATATTAAGAGGAGGCTGTACGACTGAAATACAGCAAAGAACAATATTAAGCCTCCACTTAATATTGTTGTTTGCTATATTTCAGTCGTTCAGCCTCCACTTAATATTGTTGTTTGCTATACTTGTGTTCAAATGAAAGATATCTTCATCAGTTAATTACTCAGTGTATTAGCCTATCAGTGTAGAAACATAATGTAATTTTGAAGTAGTTTATAGAGTATTTTATTGTAGAAATGTTTGTGTTGGTAGAATGGGGTCCTTAAAAATTCTTCATGCATTTACTTCACACATTTCCGACACAGATCAACATTCTTACCCCATATAAACGAATGTTTATATGGGGTAAGAACGTTTATATGGGGTAAGAATGTTTATATGGGGTAAGAACCTTACCCCATATAAATGTCCTTACCCCATATAAACATTCTTACCCCATATAAACATTCTTACCCCATATTAACATTCTTACCCCATATAAACGTTCTTACCCCATATAAATGTTCTTACCCCATACAAACGTTCTTACCCCATATAAACATTCTTACCCCATATAAATGTCCTTACCCCATATAAATGTTCTTACCCCATACAAAC
>NW_013669094.1:31760-35549 GCF_000517525.1 Limulus polyphemus
TATAGCCAAAGATTTGGCGATGGGTATGTTGAACAGTTGCCTTCCCTATGGTTTATCAGTTCTAAGTTAGGGACGTCTAAGTACAGATAGTCGTTTCGAAGCTTTGCACGAAAGTTCTGAAACACGCGATGGGTATGTTGAATAGTTGCCTTCCCTATGGTTTATCAGTTCTAAGTTAGGGACGTCTAAGTACAGATGGTCGTTTCGAAGCTTTGCACGAAAGTTCTGAAACACGCGATGGGTATGTTGAATAGTTGCCTTCCCTATGGTTTATCAGTTCTAAGATAGGGACGTCTAAGTACAGATGGTCGTTTCGAAGCTTTGCACGAAAGTTCTGAAACACACAAAAAGCATCTCGGTCTTTCCTTTTGGATGTCTTGTTGTGTTTTACAGCTAAAGGAAAAACTTTAACGGATATTACTTTCAAAGTTTATGGGCTTTGACGTGAAGTTATGTTAAGGTCCGTTCTGTCGTTGTAGCTCGCGAAGAGTTTTGGTTGTCAGAAGCGACAGAAATGAGTAAGGAACAAACACATTATATATATATATATATATAAAAATATGTAGGAGAGTGTGTGCTGATCCAAACATTCTGAGGAGAGAAACCAGGGTGACAATTTATAAGTACTCCATACATTATAATATACCTAGTCCCTGGTTTATAATTATTTTTCACACCCAGTTTGAACTTCGTGATAAAAACGATACCACACATTCATTATTCTCTTCTTATTTGTTTGTTTGTAATTATGCACAACTCTACACAATGAGCTATCTGTGCTCTGCCCACCACATTATCGAAACGCGGACTTTTAGCGTTGTAAGTCAGCAGACATACCGCTGTGCCACTGGGGGCTCTCTTCTTAAACCCTTTATTGTGCGTTTTGTTGATTTCCGTTTAAGCCTCTGGTACGTGTCAATGTCAGTTCTGCACTAAAGGACTCGAACATTCCCACAAAACTAGTTCAAAATTCCAACAGTTTTGTTTATTTGTTGTTGTCGTTAAGCAAAACGTTACACAATGGACAATCTGGGATGTTCCCACCGTAGATGTCGAATTCGATTTTTAGCTTATAAGCCGTCAGATTTGGTCGCTAAGAGGGAGTCAGATTCTGCCAAAAAATTACGACTTCCAAACTCTAGAATTGCCGATGGAGACAATGTGAAATGCACATGTTTTTAAACACATTTTCTAAACTATTTATGTACCAAATTGCTTGTGAGTGACGCACACCTGCACAGTTAAGTAAACGTACTGTCAATATTGTATTTTTTTTTCACCAAATTATTTCGGTCAGTTCTTTACACTTAGTGTAGCAAATACATAAAGTTACCCAAAATCATGGGTTGTGTGCCCCTTTCCCAGTAGCGAACGATGTTTGTTTGTTTGTTTGGTTGGTTTGGATTTCGCGCAAAGCTATCTGCGCTAGCCGGTCATAATTTAGCAGTGTAAGACTGGAGGGAAGGCAGCTAGTCATCACCACCCACCGCCAACTCTTGGGCTACTCTTTTACCGACGAATAGTGGGATTGACCGTGACATTATAACGCCCCCACGGCTGAAAGAGCAAGCCTGTTTGGTGTGACGAGGTTTCGAACCCACGACCCGCAGATTACGAGTTGAGCGTCCTAACCACCTGGCCATGCCGGGCCTAGCGAACGATGTAAAGACAAAGGGATAAATTGACGGTTTAAGACTAGTTTTTGTTGGCATTAGAAAAGAGGGAGTTCGTCTTCGTATTCAAACTCTTTAAACAGTAACGCTTTGAATGACATCCATTGAAGACAGAGTACATTGAGGTTTCATATTACCACTCTTTTTAACGTTAACTGTAGGGTTTAAAAACATTGCTGGTCTGAGTTGAAGAGCTGAAACTTTTCTGATACTCAGTTTCTTTTAAATACTAATAGAAGTTGCCCAGTGGAAAAGTACGTTGATGACAAAAATGGAATGTTGATATACAAGAAACCAGTATTAAATCAAGAAGTATGCAAATGCGAAGCCAACAGAGTTTTTTTATTTTTTTTTATACCACCATCAGAAGTTCTTGGTAGAAACAATTTGTAAATACTATTTTAACGAGGAGTATTATATAGGTCCGATTCATTGTTATTAAGCTCACTATTCGTGTTTTTTTGTTTGTTTAATATATATATGACAAAGACAAGTTAAAACAACTTTGTTGGGCCTGAAGCCAGAACAAACGATTTTCACGTGTGTGTGTGACAAAGCTGAAAGTCATTCAGGTCAGAAATATTAAAGAAAATGTAACCTTGGTTAACCCTTTTACGACAAAGGCAATAAATTCTGTAGAAGATCTGGCTTATAAAGTTAAACTATTGCCTTAAACATTTAAATGTGTTTCGATACTTTATCGGACTTCTAAGCCGTTTGTGTAACTTCGTTGTGTAATTCTTGAGAAATGCTTCATGTGGCATTCCAAGCATGTATTCGTAAAATTTATCGTTCACTTATTGAAGCATGTATCATTGTTTGGAAATACAACGTCTGATTCAAACTTTGTTTGTTTCTTTTCGGACGTTCGTGCAAAGCTACTCAAAGACTACCTGTCCTTCATTTTCAGCTGTCAAACTAGAGGAAAGGCAGTTGGTCAACAGCGCTTACCACTACCTCTTGGGCTACTCTTGTGTAACCGAATAGTGGGATTTGACTGTAACATTTATAACGCGTCCATGGCTAAAATGTCGAAACGCGAAGGTTTTAATTTTTACGGTACCTGGATGCAAACGTTAGACTCGCACATTTACAGGCCGGTCCTCTAAATTTATTGTATCAATAGTCTTCATAGAGACTTACAGTCTACACAATCTTCATAGAGACTTACAGTCTACACAATCTCCATAGAGACTTACAGTCTACACAATCTCCATAGAGACTTACAGTCTACACAATCTTCATAGAGACTTACAGTCTACACAATCTTCATAGAGACTTACAGTCTACACAATCTTCATAGAGACTTACAGTCTACACAATCTCCATAGAGACTTACAGTCTACACAATCTCCATAGAGACTTACAGTCTACACAATCTCCATAGAGACTTACAGTCTACACAATCTCCATAGAGACTTACAGTCTACACAATCTTCATAGAGACTTACAGTCTACACAATCTCCATAGAGACTTACAGTCTACACAATCTCCATAGAGACTTACAGTCTACACAATCTCCATAGAGACTTACAGTCTACACAATCTACACAGAGACTTACAGTCTACACAAAAATAAAATGACAACTGACAAGGTTAGGGAGTAACATAAAAATTACTAACTGATTGATACAAGCAACCACGTGGCAGGCTTTATTTTAACAATAACAATGGTAAAACAATCAGTAAGACAAATACAATATTTGTCTAATTTTAAAGCAGTATTAAACCGGTGATGATCTTATAATGCTGGTTATTCCAAACAACCTTAATCTCTATTCATGTCAGAGTTTAATTTGTTGATTAAAATTCCTTCGCCGTATTTTACTTCTAAATCTAAATGTTTTTGTTGTAATATTATTATTATTTCAAGAGACTTTGTTTCCGTTTCTTTCTTTAAATTCCTGTGATGGACGCTGTCTCGTGTCTCTTATACATTCTGTACGTCCACATTCAATACACGTAACGCCCGGCATGGCCAGGTGATTAGGGCACTCGAAATCTCTCTTTCCACGTGCCATGAGAGTGTTTAGAATAGTGACTCTAGATCAGTTACAGATGTGGCAATATTTCAGTTTTGACCAATGGTTCGATCCTGTATGTCAGAGAAGTGTT
>NW_013669094.1:35883-50275 GCF_000517525.1 Limulus polyphemus
TCTTACACTGCTAAATTAGGGACGGCTAGCACAGATAGACCTCGTGTAGCCTTGCGCGAGATTCAAAACAAACAAACAATACACGTAACTTTGAAAATGAAAACAACATGTGCACGAGCGTCAGATATATCCACCTGATTTGACAGAGTGAATCCGTAATAGCAACACGTCACATTTTTTTTTCTTCTGAAAAACTTTGTATTTGAAGCAAAAACAAATGAATTTAGATGATAAAAATTATTATAATTCTAGCTTATTATTGTAGAATAACTTAAAATCATGCGAATATGGTATTTACTGTAGGTCGATTGTACAGATATATTGTATAAGGGCTAATAAGTGAACGTTGATTCTATTTCTAGGTTTAACTTTGCCACGATCCTAAGCTATCGATCAATACAGAAAGTTATACTTTCTAAAGTAAGATTATACACTATTTACAAAAGAATACAAAGTTAAAATAATTACACAATAAATAGTTATTACAAAACAGAGACTTGCCCTAAAATGAAAAAAACAAACAAACGAACACTCTACATATGTTTGGTGTCCTATGACACCATCCTCAGTGCTCTGTGTAATAAAACCTGCCACTGGCTCTGTGTAATAAAACCTGCCACTGGCTCTGTGTAATAAAACATGCCACAGTGCTCTGTCTAATAAAACATGCCACTGGCTCTGTCTAATAAAACATGCCACTGGCTCTGTCTAATAAAACCTGTCACAGTGCTCTGTGTAATAATACCTGCCACAGTGCTCTGTGTAATAAAACCTGCCACAGTGCTCTGTGTAATAATACCTGCCACAGTGATCTATGTTATAAAACTTGCCACAGTGCTCTGTGTAATAAAACCTGTCACAGTGCTCTGTCTAATAAAACCTGTCACAGTGCTCTGTGTAATAACACCTGCCACAGTGCTCTGTGTAATAACACCTGCCACAGTGCTCTGTGTAATAATACATGCCACAGTGATCTATGTTATAAAACTTGTCACAGTGCTCTGTCTTATAAAACCTGTCACAGTGCTCTGTGTAATAATACCTGTCATAGTGCTCTGTGTAATAATACCTGCCACAGTGCTCTGTGTAATAAAACCTGCCACAGTGCTCTGTGTAATAAAACTTGTCACCGTGCTCTGTCTAATAAAACCTGTCACAGTGCTCTTTGTAATAATACCTGCCACAGTGCTCTGTCTAACAAAACCTGCCACAGTGCTCTGTGTAATAATACCTGCCACAGTGCTCTGTGTAATAAAACCTGCCACAGTGCTCTGTGTAATAATACCTGCCACAGTGATCTATGTTATAAAACTTGTCACAGTGCTCTGTGTAATAAAATCTGCCACAGTGCTCTGTGTAATAAAACTTGCCACAGTGATCTATGTTATAAAACTTGTCACAGTGCTCTGTGTAATAAAACTTGACACAGTGATCTATGTTATAAAACTTGTCACAGTGCTCTGTGTAATAAAATCTGCCAAGCGCTAGTGTTTAAAGTGAGTAATCACTACATAACAAACAAAAACAAGGAGTGGTGAATGAACTCTAGTTAAACCTGTGTCTGCAATTAAGTTTCCAGTTTTCTCAAGTAATGCTGTGTAATTATATAAGCTATCACGAAGATTGTATGTATATAAAAAAAAATGCAGCCTAATAGGGTTTCGTTGTAAATTAAGTAGCTTTGTTCTTATCTTGCCGGCTTTTGTCAGGCAAAGGTAGAGACGTGTTAATAGCCATTTGTCTGTTTCCATCCAAGGCCTCAATAAGGGGGGCGTTTTGTTATTTCATTCTTACACTCCTTTACAAATAAAAACTCACCTAAGCGAGCATTTGGACATAAATTCCGTGAAACTTGACATAAATTACACTTGGAAACTATTTCTTTTTGACAAACATTTACTACTTCGAAAGCCACATTGTATCATTGTATACAAATTAAGCTTATATTAACAGTGTCATATTTTATCAGGTATTGTTGGCAGATCAAATAAATTTAATGTTTTTGCTGTCTTTTAAAAGAAAGGAGCATTATATTTTTCTGTTTTAAACATTAAGATGCGGACAAAATCACCTGTATTACTTCACAAATCCTGTGATCAACCAATGATTAACATTATCGGAAACCTCACACAAAATAGTATATACTTTTTTATGTTTTCATTGAATCGAATCCCAAATTTTAGCGTTATAAG
The DNA here is from genome assembly GCF_000517525.1 of Limulus polyphemus. Taxonomy (NCBI): domain Eukaryota; kingdom Metazoa; phylum Arthropoda; class Merostomata; order Xiphosura; family Limulidae; genus Limulus; species Limulus polyphemus. The sequence continues at coordinate 38,076 of NW_013669094.1, forward strand.
CCCTTAAACCCTCTACTGGGCAAACGGGAGGAGGACGATCACAATTTAAAGAAAACAAAAATATACACTATTTTATTGAGCTTTATCAACGTAGAAAACATGATTTTTAAAAAACTTAAAAAAATCGGGGTTCGATACCTGTGGTGAGCTAAGCCCATTGTGTAGCATTGCGCTTAACAACAACCAGACTTAGCAAATTCATATCGTTTGTTAAGACGATTATGAGCTATTTAATGTTATTATTATTGTGCTCTTCCAAAGCGGAGAATCGAACCCCGTATTGAAGCGTTATAAGTCCGTAAACTTATTCCTGACCCATCGGGTGGGTATAATGATAAGTTTTTTTCATCGTTAGTAACACGTGCCAATTATTGATAATAAAACAAGCTGTTATCTAAATGTAGCTATATTGACGTATATATATTTCATATGCTAGAAATTAGTAGACGTCTCTAATCGATAAAGATGATTTCTGCTTCACAGTATGTCAGGAACCAAGAAGTGCAAAGTGAGGTCTGTAAAGCTATTGAAATGTTGAATAATTAAATCCATGCAAAATATCTTACTGATATGATGTATCAGTAATTGCCCTAAAACTGTAGCGATTTAATCATATGATGTGTCAATAATTGCCCTAAAACTGTAGAGATTTAATCATATGATGTATCAGTAATTGCCCTAAAACTGTAGAGATTTAATCATATGATGTATCAGTAACTGCCCTAAAACTGAAGAGATTTAATCATATGATGTATCAGTAATTGCCCTAAAACTGTAGAGATTTAATCATATGATGTATCAGTAATTGCCCTATAACTGTAGAGATTTTATCATATGATGTATCAGTAATTGCCCTAAAACTGTAAAGATGTAGTCAAACCATAGATACATAGTTTGCAAGACAATCAGTAAAAGACAGGATCTCTCTGATTTTCAAAGATACATGATAGGACATTTCTCGCTTACCTGGCCCGTCGTTATCAAAGGTCGTTTCTTTGTCCGGCTGTTCATAGATATTTTCCAGCTGACAGTGACACTCGCAAGAGAATTCGTCAACCACTACGAAACGCTGTAATCATCCGATGCTGGTAACAAACAGAAGGAATCAGACGTTTGGATAACCATATGAAGAGGAACAGATGTCAGATCGCATCTCAGTTAGCCGGTTTTTTCAATAATGGTCATAATTCGACTCTGATCATAAGTACCATGCAAAGATATAAAAAAGACTGGTGGCTGACAGCCAGTATGAAGACCACGTATCTTTGGCGTATAAAGAAAGCTCCAAGGATGGCTAAACCACTAACCATGAACAATAAATTACTGTGATGTGGTCAAAGTTGTCTTCCACCATATTCTGTCATGATAGTATGTTTGTTTGTAAATTAAGCACAAAGCTGCACAATAGGCTATCTGTGCTCTGCCCACCACGGGTATTGAAACCCGGATTCTAGCGTTGGGGGCTGTAATGATAGAAGGCTAAATATATGTAGAAAAGCACGTGAGACCTTGCTTATGTTGCTCTAACAATACTGGAAGTGTAATGGCGTGAGAACATTCTAATGGCATGGGGTAGTTTTTTTTATAGCTTTTAGAAACAAATATTGCATTTAAACGTTGCTATCCATTATGTCCAAGACGTCAGTGCAACAGTACACTGTGCTGATGTTGTCTTGAATGGATTTGGATTTGCTTGACAATGAGTCGGTCATATTCTTTACTCGACAGTAATGTCCTCTAAAATACTACTAAGATTTGGGTGTGAATTTAGTGTTATTTAGCACAAATCTACGCAATTGGCTCTCTATTCTGTGCCCACCACGGGTGTAAAAACCCGAGTTTTTGCGCTGTAAGCCTTCGGACTTGTCGCTAAGCCACTAGAGGGCTTTTTGATGGTGAACCATAGAACTTCGGACCCATGATCCAGTATGTTAACCATTAGAATATGCTAAGTTTAATAACACATGATAGTTTAATAGCACTTTATAATTTTTTTAAGTAGCAATTAGGTATGCTTTGTTTTTATCGGGAGAGTTGACATGTCGGCGTTAAGTTAAGCTAAGTCAGTTAACATATAGACACATGTATGTAAAATGATGATGATATGTATTGAAACACATTTCACAAAGAAAATGGCAACTATTATTGTAATATCATAGCTAAAACAATAACAAAATGACGTCAATCATTCTCCTTAGCTGATTGTTATAAAGCTCAGATATCCCATTATTAGTCATGTGATCTGAAACGTAAATAATAGCACATTCATATTATGTTATACATTTGTATAGTGGAATGACACAATCTGGTTTCAGTTGTTGCTCTGATGAGAATCAAAAAGATCCAAATGCCTTGAACTTTACGTGAGCCAGAAGAATTTGGGTAGATATCAGAAGAAAAAAATCCAGGCCGATTATGTTACTATAAGTACTGTGCTTTTAACTGAATACTAGTAATTTCCAAAGCGTGGAACCACTTCTGTATAATTGGTACAACTACTTCGACCCCTAAACAAGACAGACACTACAGGCGACCGTTATTTGACGATTTTGTCTTGCAATAATCATTGAGTATCTGAGGCCATGTCAGTATACAAATGCTTAGAAACAGAATTTTTGCTGTTCAAACTGACCACACTCTGAATTGAAGTGGAATTCCATGAACTTTAAAAAAAAAGGAAAACTTATCAAATTATCAGTTAATATATATATAAGTTGAATCACCAGACATCTGCATTTCACATCTTAAGAAGGAACTCGAGTTACAAAGTTAATATAAAAACAAAATGGAGGGGGTGTTTGTTTGTTATTAAGCACAAAGCTACGCAATGGGCTAGCTATGCTGTGCCCATCATAGATATCGAAAACCAATTTTTTGCGTTATGAATATTCACACATACCGATGAGCCACTGGTGTGTGTGTGGGGGGGGACAAGGAAAATGATTCACGTTAATTTGTAATAATGATTCTTTGTTTTGTACCAGCTGAAATATTATACGTTACACGCAACTTTACTTACTTTGAAACATATTTTATCATACTGAGGTGGCTCAACGGTAGGTCTGACGGCTTATAACACTAAAATTCGGGTTTCGATACCCACAGTTGGCAGAGCACAAGACGACCCATTCTGAGTAGCTTTGCGCTTAACAAGAAGAAAAATAAACTTTTTCATATTAGATAGAAATTAAAATAAAATACTGTATTACGAATAACAACTTCAGCTAATTGAAATTAACATAATGATGCAGTCCTGTAGCTGTTAAAACATGTTGGAAACAAAATGAAAATAATTGAAAAGTATACTTTGTTTCGAAATAAATGTGATCACACTATGAGTTCCACTTTAACAATACAACTTTTGCAGCTGAACTACATGCGTTCATTCTCATTTTAATGTCGTGGAGCTATAATAAATATAAATAATGATTCCTAGATAACGGTTTAATCCCATTAAGCTATTTATCTCAATCGACGTTATACTTCTTCTGGTATACGATAAAAACAGGAGGTGTCGTAAAAGAATACGATAAACGTCAATAAATGAGTGGCTGTTTCTCTACATCATGACTCGGTAAATTTTCTGTATTTTATTTATTACATCTTTGATACTCTATCACAATAGAAGGTAATTAAAAGTGAAGGCGCATGCGCGTTTTGACGAAAATAAGTATTACACATCGCTATAATAAAAAATCTTTTCAATGTGTCTTTTTTTTTTATTCCACTTTCACGTGGCTTAGGACCACGATAGATGACAGGATTTGATAACGAGACGAAGGCTCTTTCTTCTTTTTTAAATTAACTACTTAGTTAAATATTCTGTATTATATATCTGATTAGTAAGAAAGGATTTATAGATCTTCTGACCATAAAAATTAGTGTGATATTGAAATTTTAAGGTGGTTTAACTCTCTATGTTTTTCCTTACGACCCTAAAAGATAGGTTAGTGTTTTATAGATTGTTGTGTTTCCACGTACATTAAATAGCTCGGAATGATAAATCGTGAAAAAATGTTTAAACATTTGTTATTGTTATATTTTATTTTTAGCGCAAACTTGCACAATAGACTACCTGTGTTCTGTCCACCGTGTGGAATCGAACCCCACATTTTAAACAATTGAAAAATGCTATTGTTTACTTCAAATGCAGCAACCACACTGTAAGCTTTACTACCACACCGTGATCTTTACTACCACACCGTAAGCATTACTACCACACCGTAAACTTTACTATACACCATAAGCGTTATTACCACACCGTGAGCGTTACTACCACACCGTAAGCTTTAATACCACACCATAAGCTTTACTACCACACCGTAAGCTTTAATACCACACCGTAAGCTTTACTACCACATCATAAGCTTTACTACCACACCGTAAGCTTCACAACCACACCATAAGCTTTACTACCACACCTAAGCTTTACTACCACACCGTAAGCTTCACTACCACACCATAAGCTTTAATACCACACCATAAACTTTACTACCACACCATAAGCTTTAATACCACACCGTAAGCTTTAATACCACACCATAATCTTCACTATCTTACTGTAGGCTTTAATACCAAACCATAAGCTTCACTATTAGTATTTTCAACCCAAAAACACATCATGCACACGTGAGCTAACCGATCAGGTCAGATACTTCAAGGTTCAGACAGTGCTGTGCTTTTTTTAAAACTGCCTGTCAGATGCAGGTTCACCAATCACCAACAACCACTGCTTCATTTGAGTCTACTCTTAACTGAATAGCAGAATTAACTGTCAGATTTGTCACGTTCCTATAGCTGAAAGCACGGGGCGTGTTCAGCGGTATATCGCGGCTCGAATCTTGAACTTTGAGACATACAACCCGACATGCTAACAATTAGGCCTCGCTTTGCCCTAGTGACTTTTAAATGATCGCATTGATAATGATGTTGTTCTCTTGTTAAAAATATAGTACGAGCGATACAATTATTTTATCCAAACAAAAGATTCGTCAAAAAGAACAGAAAATTAGTTCGCTTTTAAAAATTGTAAATTATGAATTGGAAATTATTTGTATTTTTTTAAGCGAAATTTCAAACTTGTCTTAAAAAAATAATGTAATTGAAAATCAAATACCCATCATTATTATACTAATTAACTCAATTTTGGCCATATTTCAGCATCTTGAAAATTAGGACATGTCCCCTTCCCAATCCGACCTCACCAGTCCGGGGCGGTGGCTCTTGTAGGGCAGCGTCCAGTCACGAACTATGTCATATCTCGCGTGTTCAGCTAACAGGTTTCATCAGGAGGCCTCGAGACGGCACGTGATTCTTAGATCAAGAATACTTGAGGTAAGTTGGAAGGATTAGCAGAGGGAAGAGAGGGGGGCACAGGAGGCCACATGACGCCAGTTTTTAAAAGAAGAAGAACAAATAACACAATATCACACTTAAGTAAAGTATAAACGCCTGAGGTAATGTTATAGTATCTAAATAATATAATGCTTGCATTCACCTGTCCTGGGGCTTTAATAACCATAAACACGAAATTGTTTTCAAATCATTACAGAAACACTGGAACTAAGTTAACAGACTGTCACGGTGAAATATATGTATTATCATTACATCAGTATTAGGATATCTGATTGGTCGAAGAAAAAAAAAAGAGGTTAGAACATTTAGTTAAATATCTTATACTTGCTAAATTTGATATATTACATTTAAAGAGTGTAAATTTCTACAGAACCTTGCATAGGAATGAGATACAAGTAACAGATGTTTCAATTTCATATTGTGTATTCTTAGATATTCTGCAACATGTAAAGAAAGACCTTTTCATTGTGAAAAACAGTAACGGTAAAAATATCATGTCAGAAATCCACAGAATACAGTATAGCTCAAGTGGTAATTTAAGGCAGAGGAAGGATGTCTTGAACTACAACTTATACACCTCATGGTGATAGAAATTAGCACTGTAACAGCTTGATGCTTCTTTGTCACAAAGATGAATTGGGAGTAACTACTAAATTGTGACCGTGTAATATAAGTTTCTGCGCAAATAGGTTGCAAATGAAATGACAAAACTTTAATGGTATTTTTTATCCAATTTTATGCATCGTGTGAATCAAAACGAACGTTTGTAACGTTTATACATGAAGACAACGTCTCATGCTCAGAGTTTCCTGTCACATATATGTGAATTTTTGACCTTTGGAAATAACTCAGTATATGAGTTGTATGTGCTGTTATTCTCTTCATATCGTTTTGTACTTCGAAGAGCCCAGCACCAGCTCCGATATTCCTGGTGTTCATATTCATTATAAATGTATATTTGATAATACCATAGATATACTAATACCAGTGCATTCACTACGGCTTTTTTTAGTAACCAGGGTAAGTTACCAGAGTTTTTTAGTTCTATTAAACCACGCACCAACTTTTACCATGGTAGACAGAAATGGTGCTCTTCCCAAGAAACTTGACACAAACCATTGGTGATTTAACAAAGAGTTGAGGAGACCCTGAATAACCTTTTTCAGTTGATGTCAGACTTTCACCATAGCAACTTTGATAGACTCTGTTGTCAAGTCAACGTAGCTCATCAGTATAACTGGCTATGGAAAAAGCTTGTACCACCTAATTTTATGATTAACTGTTCCAAACAACGAGAACTTTAAACTTTTGTAAAAAAAAAAAAGTTCTCTCTCATGTGTTTTTTATAAGTTTTCTGATTTAGATGTTTCATCTCCATAACCTCTTGAACTACACAGATCTTTGCTAGCTTTAGAGCCAGAATTACCTTGGCAGGTTACCGAGTTCACAGACATGGCACTTTTGGTCTCTGAATTTAAGTAGACACAAGATTTGCATTAGTGCCACTGAGTGTTGGAAGAAAAACAATGGTAACAACTCTATCATGATTACTAGTGCTATGGAGACGAAAGATAAGAAATATATACAATTGCTGAATACTCCATTAGGAGGACTCTAACTGCCACCTTTGTTTGCCACCTTCCTATACCTTTGTTGTTGTTTTATTGTACATATAATCAGAATTCAACATTAATGTGCAGTGTCTTGGTCACAGCACCAAAACATCAGTTGATCCTGGAATTACTCCAGTATTCTTGGGTATAAATAATTATACACTCAGATCACATTTCCTGCAGTAATAGATATGTGAATGCAGAATTTGAATTAATTATTTGATATTTCGAAAATGACTGAAAGATGTTAAAAGGAACATAACAGTTGACAAGAAGAGTTATTAAACACATTGGAAAATCAGCGGCTGACGGTAGAATTTCAAACAAAATGAAAATCACGATGTAAAGAACTCTGATAATTTAATTCCTAATGAGAGATATTTTTTCCAACAATCTTCCAAATTTGATGCTGAAACACACACTGTTGTAAAAGAAGAAAATTTACCAAAAGTGTACCTAATCAGACACAGGATATCCAGATTCTTACATATCTATACTTCTTTCAAAGAAAAAAGCAAATGCTTCACATAAAACCCAAGAAGACATATAGCATTGACTACAATAAGAAGCTTACCATCCACGTGGTGTGTAATGGATGTCAATTAGGTTTGGTTCTTTCGTTTTACAGAAGCACAAAATTACTACTAATGTCATGTAACGAATGTCAGTTAGGTTTGGTTCTTCATTTTACAGATGTAAAAAATTACTACTAATGTCGTATATATATATAGTGTACTGGACTGTGGATCTGAAAATGCATTGTTCATGTCCCATTACAGCCGAACAAAAATACACATTTTACACTCTGAGCATCGAATCCCACAATTTAATTCGACAAGAGTAGCCCAAGAGTTGGCACCAAGGGCTATTCAGTAGCTGCCCTTTCTCCAGTCTGTCATTTCAAAATTAAGAATGGGTCTGTGCAGGTAGTCCTTGCATAGCTTTGTGCAAAATTTTTAAATAAATAAATCGTATTAAAGATCTAAGGTATAACATTGGGCTTGTATTAGGCCTAACCACTTTGTTCTGTACAATATTATTATTCAAGACATGATTCAGATTCAACTTGGTATCGTTGTTCTACGGATTATTCATTTATAAATTTCCTTATAGATTGAAAATTATAACATACACTGTATCACAGCTCTTATTTAGGTATATTTTGTGACTTTTATTTTGAAACAGATGATAAATTATTGTCACATGAACTCCATAAGGGGAATTTCCATTGATTCTTCCATTCAAGGTAGGTAATATGGTATGCAATTCCACTGATGTCCTACAGGTAATCTAAACAATTTCGCCATAATGCAGATCCTGGAAATGTCATACAAAGAATAAACTTAACTGAGAGAGTAAAAAAAAAAAAAAACAAGTGCAGAAATGAATTATTAGCATAAAACAAACTTCATTCATAATATCACATATTAGCGGCTACCCACTTCTATTTCAGCCTCTAGCTGCTAAGATTGGGGGACTCTCCTGAAACTACCTTTAACTTTGGACAAAAACAAATGGAAGCCTAATTTACCACACAAATTCAAATAAAAATGTTAAAATGCATTGATATGGAAGGAAACCACCAACTCATACCAATTTGTACAAACGTCTGTGTGATGCTCCGATAAAGTCTTGCTACTCTAAGGGAGTGGACACATACGCAGGATGAGAGTGATAGAAGCCACTAAACGTATTCAACTTTGCCTGGGTCAAATTATTAGCAGATGTTTATGAACTTTAGGTTTTACGGTTAACGAGAATTTGTATTCAACTTTACTTGGGTAAAAGGATTAGTACGTTTACGACATCCGGTTAACGAGAATCCTAATGCAAATATACTTCAGTAAAAGGATTAATACATTTTTACGACCAATCGACGTCCGGTTAATGCCATACGTGTAGCACAGCTGCACGAAAGTTTCGATAAAATATGTGAATACACATAACTAAAGATATATTCTATACTAATTATGGAAAAGTTCAGACGTATATCATTCACTGATTGTATCTTGGACCTGCCGATCCCTATACTGGCCTTGTTATAGTTACTAAAGCACTTATTAATACCTTAAACTAACCATTATCAATAATAAATAATCATATAAAATAATTTAATATTATGAAACTTATTTGTCATTTAATATTACGTTACAAAAAAAAAATGTATGTTGTGTACATAATATTATTTAGCCTAAATCCACATCATATGCTTTATTTCAAAAAGTTTCTTCTTTTTTTGTTCCCGGTAGAACAGCGATAAGTTTACGGACTTAAAGCGCCAAAATCCTATGTTTGTTCCCCGCGGTGCTCAACAAACAAGCTAATATTTCTATTAGAGTTGATCGGTTGAATTGTATTAAACACAATGGGCTATCTATGCTTTGCCCATCCCGGATATAGAAACCCAATTTTTAGCGTTTTAAGTCGGTAGACTTACCGCTGAGCCACTGTGGACTTTGATTAAGGAGCAGGTACTTTCCGTATATATATATGAAAAATAATTTGGAAATTAGAAAGTTTGTTTTCGTTTGTTTTTGAATTTCGCGCAAAGCTACACGAGGGCTATCTGCGCTAGCCGTTCCTAATTTAGCAAAGTAAGACTAGAGGGAAGGCAGCTAGTCATCACCACCCACCGCCAACTCTTGGGCTACTCTTTTACCAACGAATAGTGGGATTGACCATCACATTATAACGCCCCCACGGCTGAAAGGGCGAGCATGTTTCATGTGACGGGGATTCGAACCCGCAGACTGCGAGTCGAGCGCCCTAACCACCAAGCCATGCCGGGCCAAAATTAGAAAGTAAAATACTTTTACCAACGAATAGTGGGATTGACCGTCACATTATAACGTCCCCACGGCTGAAAGGGCGAGCATGTTTGATGTGACGGGAATTACGAGTTGAGCGCCCTAACCACCTGGCCCACCCCGGGCCAAAATTAGAAAGTAAAATGTATAAGGGTATAAGTAACTTAAAATCTGACATGTTTTACAATAAAGTATTATTTTTGCAGAATATTAAAGTAATAGTTATTACTTTCTATTTTGTTGTATTTGTTCCAAGATATTTGAGTAAAGTCAGCTTTTACTTCAGTCTCTTTAATATTGTTTCGTTTTGGGCGGAGAATCGAGCTCCGAATTTTATCATTGTAAGTCCGTAAACTTCCTTAGGGAAGTGACTAACACTGCCCCCCAGTGGCTCAGAGATAAGTATGCAGGTTTACAACGTTAGAAATTGAGTTTCGATACTCGTGGTGGACAGAGAACAGGTAGTTTACACTATATATACACAAGATCGTTTATATTCTGGCTTTTAAAACTGCACCTAAGAATACGTTTGTCCATCAGTTTCACGTGCACAACCATGAAGTGATACAACGCTGGAAGATTTTGTAAAATTGTGTATTGAAAGTAACATCAATTGAAAGATCTGGATGCAGTGTAATATTTTTAAACAACCTTGGAACCTCGTTTCATTTCTAATGTCATCGGTGGTTCATTTATCGTAGAGTTTTTGTGTTAAACTATTAAACCTGTTTTGTGACGTCCTGATGAAGCCTAGGTTTTAGGCTTAGAAGACTGTCACAGTAGAAATAACCTATTTATTAACTATCGCCAAAACTCCACTGCTAACTACGTGAACTGCTGTGGATTATTTATTGATTAAAAAACTGTGCACTCTTAAAATGGTTTTAATACGTCATAAGAATATAGGTTGTAAAGCACTTACATCAGTTTTATCGCTAAAATAGTTTTGATTTAAATATTTATTAAAAGTTTATAAAAGAGATCAAATTAAATATCACAATGAAAAACCCAGTATTTCCTAGAGCGGCCGCACCATGTTTGAATAAAATCGTTGAATGTCGTGAGCTATTGGACGAACTGGAGACAGATCGACTTTTTATTGGAGGGTAAGGTAACACTATGGACTTTTTCCTCCTGGCTTGTCTGTTGACCTGATGTTCACGTACTGTAACCACCTTATTTGATTATTCACGGTGGTTAATGTTACTGACGATTGGGTACCATTAACATACCCTTTTCAGCCATGTTCATTAATTGGTATCACAACATTTTACTGTCTGTAAATAACTGTGTTCTCAAAACAAAACAATTCTTAAAGACTTGCACAGTTCGCTTGATACAATTGTTACTTCTGTGCGTTTTTATGGCTTCATTGTTGGCTCTCTTCTACCTGTATTTAACATTGTTTTTTTTAGTATTTTGATCGGTTTAACTATGTTTGAGTGTCTGTTTCCAACAAAGTTGTTGATTTTCTTGTGCCTTCCTTCTGTTCCGTTATTTGTTCTAGCGTCATCTAGCATGCATGTTGTGGCCTTCCATTCCACGTACCCTCGGAGTATTCCACAATATTGGCTTCTCGTTGGCCCACTATTCTATGAAAATCCTCGTTCTGTACCAAAGCCTCAAACGCGTCCACCCCCCTGATTTGATGGAACGAAAGCTTAAGGCCGGGAGGCAGCGTACCCTGTCCGTCTTCCTCCCGGTATAGAAATGAAAAGCCGTGCGTTTGTATTTGCCTCTATACGCTTTGTGACAAATGAAAGAAGCAGCCTTAGACTTGAACACCTGGGACGTGTTTATTGCAGCAAGCTGACAATCGCACATGACATGACTGTGGATGAGACTTGGTAACGACGTCTTCAGTGCCGGGAACATCCTCCGGTAAGTAGGGTCATTTTTAGCGTGAATGCTATACTACTGCTGGAATATGCGAGGGGCTATGTTAAATGTGCCACTGCTGCCCAATTCCTGTTTTCCAATATTAAATGGAATTTACGCGCCGTTGAAAATATCAACATTATATCTTCGCCTGGGACTGAATCACGTATTAAAAAATCTGTGCCGTCTGGACCCGGTAATGTGTTCGATTGCACAGGAAGGACTAGGTCTTCTAAAGTACCAGGGTCTTATGGAATATTCCCAGCAATATTTCTAGTCGTTGAATATTGGGGATAGAGGGTAGATTGGCTGATACTGCCTCAGGAATATCCGTCGTTGTATTGTTATTAATCGTTCCTGTTCCTTCGTTGGTCTCTGCTGCTTGTCCATTTACCTTTTCTTGTGCCTTCTTTAATGATAGTAGCCCCACGAATATGTGTCCTTGCTTTATAATAGTAGGATCTTCAGTTCCCACAAGCATAGAACAGCTTGATCAGCTTTACTCGGTTTATAAGCATATCCTTGGTTAGCGGGTTTGACGAGCCCT
>NW_013669094.1:51179-54461 GCF_000517525.1 Limulus polyphemus
CCATTCTGTTAATTGGGTGCTGTTTACTTCTAAGCTTCTCTTTGTACCATTAACGTAAACTATTCAGCCATTCTGTTAATTGGGTACTATTTACTTGTATATGTACTCTAAGCTTTTGTTTTTAGGGTTGTGCACTGACACTCACAATACTGTTCCAGTAAACATGAATATAAACAAATAATTTGATATCTACAAATCTAATCCTTTTAAAATAAAACTAATTCTGTATCTGAAGATCAGTTTACCAAGTACTACGTGACTGTCTTACTCTTAGATAGTTTTTAGTAATGATTAAAGAGGAGAGGTGCTTAGGACTTGGTTCATCATGTATGATGTGGCTGTCTACGTTACTTAGCAGCTTGTTGTTACCCTCGAGCGTATTTATTAGGAATCTGTGTGACAAAAACGGAATGTTTGAGTAATTGTGCAGGAATGTTGTGTTCGTTGATTGTGGAATTCTATACTTTGTATTTTTGATACATTTAGTCACGATGGGTAGACATATTCAATGACTTGTCTTATATATGTTTTGTTTTTTATATTTTGAATATGTTTTCTGATGATACTTCATTATTATTGCCGGTCAGACTCTTAAGATAACACGCTCTTTGCCAGATTTTATTTTGGTATTATTTATGTGATGAAACCAAATTAATTTGGAATCGTATATTAATCCTAGGAATTTTGATGATGTTACTACCTGGAGAAGAGGTTTGGTTCAGTCCTGTTTGTTTTACTTGATTTGTTGGTGAATAATAATACTTGTGCGTCGATTAATCCTAGGACTTTTGCTGATGTTGCTACCTGGAGAAGAGGTTTGGTTCAGTCCTGTTTGTTTTACTTGATTTGTTGGTGAATAATAATACTTGTGCATCGATTAATCCTAGGACTTTTGCTGATGTTGCTACCTGGAGAAGAGGTTTGGTTCAGTCCTGTTTGTTTTACCTGATTTGTTGGTGAATAATAATAATACTTGATTTTTATTCACTATTTATTCGAGTATTTTTTCTATTTTGTTTAAAATAGGTTGTAGGTTGTGAGCTATTGTTGCTGAATATGTGGAACTCTTCCAAATAGTAATATCGTCTGCAAACAACAGAAACAAGAAGGCTTGGCGCTGACATTCATGATGAACAGTTGTAGGACTAACTACACCCTGCTTCTGGAGTAAAAAACTCCGAGTAGATGCCTTTAACATTGGCATTCCTATCTTCCAAAATGTTCGATAATCAGCGAATAATTCCACGAGACGTTCCCATTTGGTACATTTGGTTTCTTATACCGTTGTGCCAGACTCTGTCGGAAGTCTTCTCGACCTCGATAAAACATGTAACACTAAACTCTTTTTTGTTAAAGTTATTAATTATTTATTCTGTAAACCTATTAAGGTAATCCCTTGTTTGTCTTGATTTGCGGAGTCTGTTTCGAGATAAGCCAATAGTCTGCTGTTTAAATTTTGTTTTCTAAAACTTTACCTAGACAGTTGGTCAAGCTAACGAGTCTGTAGTTTTCTGGATTATTCGCCGAACAGCGGTCGGTCTGTACCGGGTTTTTTTTTTGGTCATTTTGGACCTGGGAGGATCAGGCACGCTCTCGACCTCTTCCTCCCTCCTGCACTAATTATAACTATTTCCAAATGTTGCTGCTACTATTGAGTGCTAGAGCCTTTTCAGGGCCTTGTCCTTTAATAGCATACTGCTAGCATTTTGTGGGTTATCTACATCGTCTCTTCATTCCATTCGATCACTAGTACTAACAAACAGTTCATATCGGTTGGTTCATTTGGTCGTACAAGATCCCGAACAGTTCAAATGTCACCACACACTTATTCGCGCGAGACACACACCATCCCGTTATTTACACATAAATACCCTTTAAAATATCGCGCAATGTTTAACTCACGGGTGAGAAAATTTTTATAGTCTAATGTGGGTGGTCTTTAAATTGAATACAGTAGTTTAATGGTGAGAGGCACTTAGCCCTATCTACATCATGTATGACATAGCGATCTATTTCTGTTAACAAATCGTTTTTATACACATTTTTACTAAAGTAGCGGAACGACCAATCTCTCAATCTATCCATTAATGAGTCTATGTTAGCATATTTGTGTACAAATGTCAGGTTTCTGGTTCTTGGGACTCTGTAGGCTGATGCTATTACAGAGTTTTGTATTGTTTGTAGTTTCTTGAGGTTTGTTTTCGCTATGTTTAACCATGCCGGGCTACGAGTATTATGTATTGTTTATAAATTTTAATAATGTTTTCTGGAGATGCACCTGTATTTTTTCCCTGTGAGTATTTTAAAATAATTTACTCGTTGCCACTCTTTTTGTGTAATTTCCGATATGTTTTTTTTCTCCAAATTAATTGGGAATCGTACGTTAGGCCTAAAAATGTTGTTGTTTGACTGGTCTCTAGAAGAGCTCCGTTCAGATATATCTTAGGGGGAGGGTTCTGCGTAATTTTAAAGATTTTGAAAATAACGTTAATTTTGTTTTGGGATTGTTAATCTTAATTCTGTATTTACGTTAGGCCTAAAAATGTTGTTGTTTGACTGGTCTCTAGAAGAGCTCTGTTCAGATATATCTTAGGGGGAGGGTTCTGCGTAATTTTAAAGATTTTGAAAATAACGTTAATTTTGTTTCGGGATTGTTAATCTTAATTCTGTATTTTTGACATTATTCAACAATTTGAATTGAAACCGATTGTAAACTATTTGATGCTTGAAACCGATTGTAAACTATTTGATGCTTGAAACCGATTGTAAACTATTTGATGCTTGAAACCGATTGTAAAGTATTTGATGCTTGAAACCGATTGTAAACTATTTGATGCTATTGAGGGTGTATTTGAGTTCTTCCAGTTAGCCACGTCATCAGCGAATTGTAATGTTGAATTATGGTTCAAGTCTCTTAATGGCATGTCGCTAACATACAAGATAGGACTAACTACCCCTCCTTGAGGAACACCCGTCCTCTGGAGTAAAATATTCCGAGTAGGTGCCCTCGACATTCACTCTCCATTTTCAAGAAAGTTAAATAACCAGCGAATAACTCCTGTGGGTGACTCCATTTTAATTTATATCTAAGTCCATTATGCCACAGAATGTCTAAAGCCTTCTCGATATCGAGAAAGCAAGCGACATTAAGGTTTCTGTAAGCCTAACTAAATGATCTCTAGTTTGCCGAAATTTTCTGAAACAATTTGGAACTTCGGGTAATTTTGTTTGTTTTTGAATTTCGCGCAAAGCTACACGAGGGCTATCTGCGCTAGCCATCCT
>NW_013669094.1:54795-57859 GCF_000517525.1 Limulus polyphemus
CACGGCTGAAAGGGCGAGCATGTTTGGTGTGACAGGGGGGTAATTTTGAAGTGATCTCTGAGAAATTTGATATCCTATTACTTATTATTCGCTCTAAAATTTTACCTATACAACTTGTTAAACTAATTGATCTGTAATTTTCTGGCTTATTTGCTAGTTTTTCATCTTTTAAGAACATTAATACATTAGCATGTTTCCAAGAGTCTGGGATATATACCAAATTTAGGGATAGATTGAGTACTGCAGTTAAGTGTTCAAACAATTTCTGAGTACCTTGCTTTAAAAGCATTGATTGTATTTGGTGTCTTCTCCTGGTGCTTTATTTTTTGTTTGTCTTGTGGTTAATATTATTTCGGGTTTCGTTTTTGTTTTAATAATTTGTTGCGCTAAAGCATTGATATTGTTTTCTTCGTTCTTGGTTGTAAAAGTGATTGTTCATGTCCGATTCTTGATGTGTTTTAAATGTTTTTTTTTGTTACTGTTCTTTAAAAGCTTTCGCTTTCAGTTTGTTAGTGTATGTAGTTTTGTTATTGTAATGAAATGTCGGGTATTTATATGTCTTTTGATTGTTCGTAAATATTTTTTAAGTGTTTCCAAAATTCCTTAGAGTCGGTGCAATCATTAAGCTGGGAGCAAGTGGTGAACAGTGGTGTTAAATGACAAGATTTGTTTGTTGAATTGTTTCTGCTTACAGATGAGAAAACAGGCAAAGAAAACTATTCACGCAGCAATATTGTTTTGTATGCTATAATAATTTACTATAGAAAGGTAAAAAGAAAAAGACTTGGTTATAATAAAAAAGTGACGTGAGTACACTCCTAAATACTTTACTAAGTATTGCTTATATAGTACCTGATCACGGATCGGATCACTAGCACTAGAGTCAAAAATATTCTCAGAACAGCTTATCCTTTTTTGTTAATCTCAAACACCTATACTTGAAAGCAAAATCAACATCCCACCTCGAAATAATGTGGTTTAGAGAAGCCATTAAGAGGTAAAAGTTTTGTTTTGACCTTTATGTTGTGTTACTAGCGACTTCGCACCTTACAATAACCAGCATATTTCCTGACCACAAACAGTGTCTCTGCATGACAACTATAAAGCACAGCTTTACATGGGTATTTTGACGTTCGTCACTATAATACTTTGTATACAATTAGACACAACCTTGTCCTATAAAAATATTCATTTCTTACTTTTGTTGTGTTTTTGTTTTAGTGCAAAGCAACTTTTGTTGCTATCTTCACACTGTCCACTGTGGGGAACTGAACCCTACATTTTTATGTTATAACTCCGAAAACTTACCACTGACCCATCGGGGAACTTCTTATTGGCATTTGATAAGTATTTCCACAACTAACCTCTTTTTAACATACTCAATATTACCAAATATATTCATCCAGTACACCTTCATCTAACAATTGGTTTTAGGCTTAGCATGGTTTAGTGGTAAGCCTGTAAGATTGTTTGTACTTAGAAGAGTAATTAGTGAAAGCAGGATTGAATCTATGAGAACCAATAACATTTCGGCCCACCTACACAAATGAACTATCCCCATCCTTTGCAATATTTCTGATGAAGTAGTACTATTATTCCTCTTGTAAAGCAGCCGGTGTTGGGGTCTGTTCACCAAGACTTAAGTCAGGATTTTCTGCTTGCTAAGCCAGAATCTTATTCGTCTCAAACAACTTGCAGACGTGGTGCACGATATGAAATCATGTTAAAAATATATATATGGCTCATACTAAAAATTTCTATCAATGTTGCATTGTCCAAGACATTGAAAACTTCCTATGATGTCCTAATTGGACCAAACTTAAACAAAATGAAACGGATGAAAAAGTAGCTCCACTTCTATTCACAGTCCAGATAATACAGTCATATTTCAACTGTCGTCTAAGATGCTATCAGACTCAGTCCAACCTCTTATTTGCAGCAGTGATGAAGGCTTATGAGTTGCAATCTATCTAAGAAATCGTGTAGTATGCAGCTTTTTTTTACATAAAACGGATGTACGTCCGATTACCCAGCACATTTCGAAGCTTGCATTGACCGTTGATTGATTAACTTTCGATAGTTGTTAATAACAGACCACAAGCTGTGATTAAGATTGAAAGTAGGACTCCTCGGTATTGAAATGGGTGTCGATAGTGAAACACAACATCCTGCTTCACAAGGTGTGGTGGCCCTATCATAAAGCATTATTTTGTACAACAGCATAATGCAATGAACATGAAGGATCATTTATGGACAAATAGAAATTGTGTTAAAATAATTGAAGATAAATGTGTTAAAAACTTGTATATCGAACGTGAGAAAATTCCACTGACTCGCGTGAGGAAATCTAGTATTTCTGGCAGGAGGTAAAAACTCTTGTATGTTCTGTTTTTATCTTTAACATTCACATTAGAACATTAACAGTCAAGGCATGCTGTCGATGGAAGAGTTAACAAGTTAACAATTTAGCGCGTGGTGAGCAATTTATATTTACAAAGTTACAACGTTGGTGTCGAAAAAACCAACAAACAACAAAACAACTTAGTGAATTTTTTGTGTTCAGTAAGATTTCGCCAAATCTTGGATGACACACCAATACATTGTTTTCTTTATAATTTATATACATTCGAAAAATTGTCTTTTTCTTCGGTCACAAATTTCTATTGTTATCATTTAACCCATTCCTCTAAGTTTCTCGATCATACAGCGAAAGGATGTTTAACAATCAGCTAAAGTGAAATAATTCAACTGATAAAATTGTGATATTCTCAGTTTTAAACTGGAACCATCAGGTAAGCATTAAAACCAAAATAAGAAGGAATTTCAGAGGAATTTGAAGTAGAGTTCGATTGATTTTAGATTCGACTATAAGAAAAAAAAAACACAATTGTTTCACCATAAAATAAGGACAGCACCGGGGAGATAATTTTGTTTGTTTGTTGTTAAACGCAAAGCTACACAATAGCTATTTATGATGTGCCCACCACGGGTATCGAAACTTGATTTTGTGCATTATAAGCCTGCAGACTTACGGCTGAGCTCCTGGGGGTGGGGCTGAAGAGAC
>NW_013669094.1:58645-59670 GCF_000517525.1 Limulus polyphemus
ATATATATATATATATATATATATATATATATATATATATACACATAGAGAGAGACACACACACACACACAAAAGTAATCTTGACTTTTTTGTCACTGTTACAAAAAATGCAAAAAAAAAAACTGTATTTTGACAACTTTGATTACACCGGGGCGCTTCTAGACTTGAGTGAACAAGAAAACTCAAATCAATGCAGGTAACACAAAACTGTGTTGAAGTTCAAGCTGTGCTGAAACTTTCGAAAACTTTTCACCATACAGGTTATGGAGGTAGTTTCAATATCAAAACGAGGAAAGTGACTTTCCTGATATGTCCAGGATTAACGACATATTCACGCACAGAAACAAACACTAGTCCTGATAACGTGACAGGCAAAGTACCGTTCACGACTCATTACATCCTGTATCATGTTCACACAGAAATCTAACGATAGACCGGCTGTGAAATGTTAAAAACTTTTCCAGAATATACCAGAAAAAGAAAAAAAGATGATCGATTTGTTTTCTCAATTATGAAATTGTTACAAAATGATTTAGGTTTTTTGCTTCTATAAACATCCTGCTCGACTTTCCTGAACATTTTCAGAAGCTCGTCATGTAATTGTATTATTTTGCTGGAAGTGACGTCTGTTTGTTTTCTTTAGTCGATTTAAAATAAAAAAAGAAGACATTGCAAGAAAGAACTTTATATAAAAATTAAAGATATTTTAGTTACAGTGGTCGACTACATATCACAAATACAATGTAAAATCTAATAAGCCCGTAACTGACATGACAGAAAGTGACATACCATACATCACACGTCAATGTCAAAACCGCTGTGCATGTTTCAAATGGCGAATATACAAGAAAAATAACGTACATTTTAAGAAAAGAGCAAAATAAGAAATAGACACAAAGGTAGCCTAATAGCGAAAAATATTTATATTTATACAATAGACCCGGCATGGCCACGTGGTTAGGACGCTCGACTCGCAATCAGAGGGTCGCGGGTTCGAATCCCCGTCACACCAAACATGCTCGTCC
>NW_013669094.1:60451-63471 GCF_000517525.1 Limulus polyphemus
TAGAATCTGTGTATAGATCCCCGTGGTGGGCAGAGCCCAAATAGCCCATTGTGTAACTTTGTACTTAATTACAAACAAACATACAAACAAAGCTGAATAATGGCTTATCTGTGTTGTATCCATCGCAGAGAACGAACCCCGAGTTTTAGCGTCATAATCCCTAAAACTTGCTAATAAGCTAACAAGCAAAATAAAGAAATAATCACACTTATGGAAACTCAGAAACCCACAACTTCTTTTGACTACTTTCCTTGAATGATGATAGCATTGATGCCCACTTCTAAAATGGTGACATTGCAAGAAGAGGAGAGAGAGAGAGAACTTCATTTCATGGTAAGATTGTTGGGTTTAACAAACCAGCTAATCAGAAAGTGTATCTGTGACGTCATGAGTACTTTCTGTGCAGTAAAGTTCTTCACTAAAATGAATATCGGGACTAGTTTTGGGATATGAAATACACAAAATTAAAACGTTGTTTTATGAACCTGAACAACTTTCAGTAATTATGTAAACGAATTTCTGAAACAATACAAGTACCGATAACAAAATACATTTGTAGAATTATACACGGACTTTTCTCTACGTTCAAAACTTTTATTTTCGATCTTTCGGCCGCCTTACTGGAGCCTTCATCGGGCAACATTGTCTTAAACAACAAAAGGCATGTACTGTCATTGACCTATTCAAATGATACTCTCTGTTGGTTTAAAATATAGAGTCAAAAAATGATATCATGATATCCTAATTTTTCAAGAAATGGTTGATGCTTCTGACTCAGCTTAGAGGAATAATTCCTAGAGAGTCATAATGATAGCCGTGCATGGCATGAAGGTTAATGTGCCGGACTGTGAATCCAAGGGTCGATAGCCCTTGCGTAGTTTTGCGCGAATATCCACACAGATTTTTAATAAGATGGTATTTTCTATTTTTACTGTTTAACTTATTGTTTATTTACTTAGTGTCTGATACGGTTATCAACAGTAAAATCAAATTTATGGCCTATGTGGATAAGACGGTCCCTTTCGTATTATTTTATCTTGAATATCATGTAGTATCTTCATTTGTTATTGAATTTGTTTCTTTTAACTAACAAGTTATCCTGTCAACTAGAATTTCATCAACAATATTTACTGACAAATGTAACTTATTCTGCGTACTAGTCCCACGTTGGCCTGGCATGGCTAGGTGGTTAGAGTGCTCGACTCGCAATCTGCGGGTCTCGGATTCGAATTCCCCCTACCACCGAACATACTCGCTCTTTCAGCCGTGTGAGCGTTATAATGTGACTGTCGATTCCACTATTCTTTGGTAAAAGAGTAGCTCAAGAGTTGGTGGTATTAACTAGCTGTCCTACCTCTAGTCTTTAACTGCTAAATTAAGGACGACTATCGCAGATAGTCCTTATGTAGGTTTACGCGAAATTCAAAACGAAACAAAAAAAAACCAAAGTTATTTTGAGCGCGTTGTACACGGGAGGGAATGTTAGGAAAATCACAATAAAAACAGACGTTTGTTCAGGGGTTGCTTTATAGTGGAAACTGTAGTATTTTTAAGGTGCTCTACGATAAAATCTGAGGTTCTAAATATGTTCAAATAAAACTAATACTTTTACTTTTATTAGATTCGTTCAAGAAAATACTAAAGTCAAACAAAAGAGACAAAAATAATTGTGGATTTAAAACCAGATTAATAATCTCTATACGTCAATGATTTAAAGGCAGTTACTCCTAAGCATGCGTGTACGTTGGATTAAAAAAAAAGCTAAACATTGTATTGAATTTTAATGGAGAAATTAATCTACAAAATACACATATTTTGTAGAAGAAGAGAGTCTTCAAAGAATTGCACAAAAAATTAGAAATATATAAAAAAAAGGGATTTTTAATGAGTATACTCGTGTATTATCTAAACCTGTTCTTTATTCTTCTTTTCAAATCATGCATCGATAAAGTGTCTACTTAGTTTTCATTGTTTACTGACGTTGTTGCGAGATTAATGATTCTCCAAGAAGCTAAAAGAAAAACACTGATTTACATCAGTAGCTAATAGCTGTTAAGAGTGATTGTTCTCATGTAAAAGCTATAGTTTTTCGTCTGTAGCCGAACTTAACTCCAAGCTGTATCTATCGTTATAAACATTGCATTT
The DNA here is from genome assembly GCF_000517525.1 of Limulus polyphemus. Lineage (NCBI taxonomy): Eukaryota > Metazoa > Arthropoda > Merostomata > Xiphosura > Limulidae > Limulus > Limulus polyphemus. Next base: position 62,597 of record NW_013669094.1, read on the forward strand.
GGCAGCACTATTTAACACAAACTGTGAACCTGAAAATTAATGTCGAGCTATGTATTTAGTTTTTGTTTTTGACCGAGTCAACCGATAGCTCTGTCTAGAGCTTTGGGGGGCTTATAACACTAGAATTCGAGACTCGATTCCTGCGAGGTCTTTGCGCTGAGAAGCAAGTAACGACGTATCCCACAATAAACAGTATTTTCCATAATTGTCTCCTTGATTCTAGGAGTAATTCTAGTTTAAAGTAAAGTTGCTAATTAATCTACAGTAAAACGGTAATATGATGTAACAAAAAGTGATAACATGTGATGTTACTTGCGCACGATACAAATAACGTTATTGCGCGTGCTCGAATCTGTAACTACTGTATAACGAAGTGTCAGAATTTTAACTTCGCCTCTATGGTTACTTCTACCACCTCCCCCTCTCCCCCTTGAGGAAAAACAAGTTAAATTCCATTTCACATGATCGGACAGATGATTTATATATATCCCTTTCTGCTGATTGTAGACCGGACGTAGTTACTTGGTTAGCGTGTGGGGCTGTGGTTCTGGGGATTCGCTCCCCCCTTGCCGCGAAATCGAGTCTGCGATTTGTGGCCGTAGGAGCGTTATAAGAGTGACTTGGTTAAATCCTACCATTCGTTAAGAGTAGCCCAACAGTTGACGCTAGGTACTGTAGATAGATGCTAGTCTATCAGTTTAACATTAGAGATGACTAGCGCAGATAACCCTTGTGTGGCTTTGCTCGAATATCCGAAAAAAAAAAGAACTTTGTTTGAATATGCTTATATATATATATATATATATATGCACGGTAATAATAACATAAAACATTATGAAATTCATCTTTACCAGCAGGAACGCCACCCTGCGGCT
>NW_013669094.1:63529-64606 GCF_000517525.1 Limulus polyphemus
TATATATATATATATATATATGCACGGTAATAATAACATAAAACATTATGAAATTCATCTTTACCAGCAGGAACGCCACCCTGCGGCTAATCGTAGTAGTAATACGTCATTAAAAAGAATTCGAAAAAGTGAACATTTTCTAAAGAGACTTTTTTTCTGGGAAGTATTGGACAGGAAAAGTGGTCGTATTATGCACTTTAGTCATACGCAACTCACTGCATCAAAATGATTCAATGTACAGAGCTCAAAATTTTCATACGTTTTAGTGATATAAACAGTAATGTTTTTATATATGAAAAGTGGTACTACATTTACAAATTACATCAATAAAGACTTTATCAAATCCTCACGTACAGTTCTAGTGAAGGTCGTGTTTTTGTTGTGAGGAGAATTGTGTTATATCATAAAGAAATGATTGTTACACATACCACAGTTATATTTCTAATCTTGAATACCCAAAGTGTGACATTTTTTTATAGATTTTTGTTTGTGTGGTGTCATTCAATAGGAGTTTTGGTTACATACATAGATACTGACATACACGCTACGTTCATTATAGCAGAATTAGTATTTACTCTTAAATGTCTCGAGGGATTAACTTTTATTCTAGCACTTGGCATATACAAGTCCCCCTAGTGGGTCAGCGGTACGTTAGAAGGAGTTAGAATACTAAAATCTAGGGTTCGATTCCCCACGGTGGACAGAGCACATATAGTTCATTGCGCTAAAACAACATCTCGTAAATGAAGTTCAGAAGATATTACTTGTCCATGACACGTATTTAGTACCAAAACGCCCCCTAGTGTATCGATGGTAAGCTCGAGCGTTTTTAACACAAAAATTCGGAGAGGGCTCAGAGATTCGTGCTTATACAAAAACAGAGTATCGAAACGAAAATAGATATTGCACATGCGAAACATCACCTTTTTTATTTCTTTTTTGATCGAACACGATATATTGATTTAAAACTGTACGTCACTTTTAATTTACTTTTGGCACAGTATACACACACATATATATTGGTGTACTTTGGTGACAGATTTTCTTGTAGGCAGATTTTGTTAAACAAGACCGATG
>NW_013669094.1:65156-66292 GCF_000517525.1 Limulus polyphemus
CACAAGTTTGCAACTTAACCATGCGTTGTTAACGTTTCCCCGTGTGAATAAATTACGGTTTAACATCAGCATGTTTTTTTACTAATTCTTTACAATTAGAAGTGAAGATCTCTGAAATGGTAAATTGATAAAGAGGTGGAAGAAAATTGTTGTTTAATTGTTCCAAGAACGTGGATATTGGAAATCAAATGGGGATTATTTAACGGTTTCCTAGCAAACGTGTATTCATCCGCAACGTTCACGTGTGGTGGCTGACCTATATCAAATAATATAAATAAGAAAAATTGATATATACAAAATACGTTTTTGTTCTTTTTTTTTTTTTTCAGAAGACGAATTATATTTGTCTATTCCCCACCAGGACATTCAAGTAACAAACTGTAGCTTCACACATAAGTGCATTGTCAGAAATATAAAGGAAAAGTCGTACACCGTTCTTCAACTTTACATTGCAAGTGTGTTAGGTAGGAACTTAGACAGAGGGAGTAATTGAAAAACCGACTACTAGGACACGTGTTGAGATCTGCGAAAATAAACAGCGGTTAATTTCCCACGTTTGTACCAGTAAGCGAATGCTACGATCGTATACTCAAATTAGTAAAATATATCACGGGATGAGTAGGCCTAATTACCGAACGTATTTCCTTAAAGGCATATGTGTATGGACTTAAAGTGTGAAGCGGTATAGAGGAAAATCTACTGGAAGGGAATTTCTAAATCAGCCAAGTTTTGAGTTGGCATTTTTAGTTGTTGTTTTTCGCAGTTATTTGGCACCAAACGACGGACACGGTGGGAACATTTGGAGAAAGTCCAGAGGGTTTCTTTTTTCAAATCCTCTCTTCAAATGAAACGTAAGCCTAAAAGGGTATTGGCCGTTGTCAACACTTGTTACCACTTTGTCCTAGTTTTAACTTCCGTCTTTTCCCCTTCGTGGCGATGACAGATGAGAACCTGATAAAAAAGAGGATAACTTGAAACATCACCATATGATAAACTAATTGAAATAAAGATTGTTTGTTTTTTGGAATTTCGCGCAAAGCTACACGAGGGCTATCTGCGCTAGCCGTCCCTAATTTAGCAGTGTAAGACTAGAGGGAAGGCAGCTAGTCATCACCACCCACCGCCAACTCTTGGGC
>NW_013669094.1:67260-70791 GCF_000517525.1 Limulus polyphemus
ACCACCTGGCCATGCCGGGGCCCTAACCACCTGGCCATGCCGGGCACTTGAAATAAAAAAGTGGTGCATACATTTCTTTTAAATAGCGGCTGTAAATGGCTTGGCAGAAGTCGTTATTTTGTATAATATTGTATAATGAATCTTTAAGTGCATTAAAAGTGGATTCCAAGTATTGAACGTGCACATCTTGCAATGTCACGCGAAGTTAGTAAATGCTAAGCCTCCGTTACTTAAACTAGACGTCGTGAAATGGAATAATGTGAACCCGAAACGTTCGAAAAGAAACGAGCCCAGTTTTTTTCTCTTTGGCCGAAACCTAAAACTGAACGTAAAACGTGTTCTAAAAAAGTCATACTTGAAACGTGACGTACATAAGGTCAAACTCGCGAGGAAAAGCTCTCGTGATTAATATTGTCAGCTTAAGGTTAAAATTAAAGGTAATTTGCATCAATTTCAATTTAAAAAACGACACGACTGGCATATTAAGAAATGCCAAGACGATTAATTAAATTGACAATTATCCCTTTTTGTAGCTATGACTAACAAATTTAACATGCTGCTTTCCTTTGACTGTCCCCTGGTGGCCACCCCGCGAACATATTAAGGACGTGCAACCAGGTTTCTATTACCCCCAGTGTAGCTTTACGATAAAAAATGTCGACTTGAGGTAAAGATTTATTCTTCGAAACTTGCAAAATATTCAGCTTGGTTGCGCAGTGTATTCAAAGCGTGTGAGAGCTTTTAGTTACTAGACCTGTACTTTGTGTTAGAGTGATTGAAACATAAAAAAGGTCATGACAACTTTCGTGTTTAAATATAACAGTGAAACATAAAATAAGTTTCCTGTTAGTAAAACACGGCGTTATGACAAGTTTCGTGTTCAACTATAACAATGAAACATAAAATAGGTCTCTTCTTTGTAAAATACGGCGTTATGACAAGTTTCGTGTTCAACTATAACAATGAAACATAAAATAGGTCTCTTCTTTGTAAAATACGGCGTTATGACAAGTTTCGTGTTCAACTATAACAATGAAACATAAAATAGGCCTCCTCTTAGTAAAACACGGCGTTATGACAAGTTTCGTGTTCAACTATAACAATGAAACATTAAGTAACGTACAATTTCAGAAAAATCACATGATGTTAAAAGCATTTTAATTTAAATTATATGTACATTAATAAAAAGCCTAAACTAATGTAATATACAGGACCGGATTTGGCTTAGTGCCTGAATGTGAATCTCGGGGTCAATGATTCACGTTCTGTTACCTCAAAAACGGACTCCGCACTTTTGACCAGTGGGTGCGTTATAGGAGTGATGATCAAATCCCCTTATCTGCAGTGGGTTCTATTCTCTAACTACTTATCGGGACAAATAGCACAAGTAGCTCTTGGGCTACTCGTTTACCAACGAATAGTGGGATTGACCGTCACATTATAATACCCCCACGGCTGAAAGAGCGAGTATGTTTGGTGTGACGAGGATCCAAACCCGCGTTCCTCAGATTGCGAGTTGAGCGCCCTAACCACCTGGCCATTCCGGGCCTATGAGGTCTACGCTGAACCTGACTCTCCCTGGTCCAAAACAAGGATCGAATCCCGATGAAGGTGAAGGTTTATCCGTTTAACCCCGATTTCAGGAGGAGGGGGGATATCTCTGTCAAATATTGTTGAAATTAGTTCAGCCAGATTTCAGGGGGAGGGGGATATCTCTGTGAAATATTGTTGAAATTAGTTCAGCCAGATTTCAGGGGGAGAGGATACCTCTGTGAAATATTGTTGAAATTAGTTCATCCAGCTTTCAGGGAGAGAGGATACATCTGTGAAATATTGTTGAAATTAGTTCAGCCAATTCTTTACAACAACTTGTTACATAAAACAGATGGAAAAGACTGCTTGATGAATATATAAATATTTGGGCATAAATCAGTTTCGTTTTTTTAATCACATTTTTATAACATCAAGATGTAATTTGTCACGTAAAAGACGTCTTTCAAAGGAAAATTGTTGTTTCAACTGACTTAAACTTGGATCTGTATATATTTCTTTTATAACTTCATCTAAATTTTTGCCTTATGTCATACAAGCTAATCTGTTATCAACTTTTCAGACCTTGTGCAGAAACGTTACCGAGTTAATGACACGTTTAGCTAGAACGGAAAAACTTGTTAAAATCTGTGCGCTACTCCATTAGAAAACAAGTAACAGCAGAAAATACAGATTAATCAAAGTTTACAAGCCTACAATTCGTTAGAAAAATATGCGTACTCGTGTTTTGCAAAACCTCGCGTGTGTTTATGTAATTTCACGAAATATTTTACGGTAATTAAAGATACAGTGAGTAATATATAAAGGCACGGAGTATACGAACTTAAACCACGTTTAAGGAGTTCAATCAAAGCCGATGTTCAATTACTCGTAAATCAAAGCCAAGCACGTAAAGAAAAACAGTACTGTCTGAGACTGATAAATCTGGGAACAAAACGCTGGATGGGATTTTAAAATTTTATGGACTACGTCTCAGTGGACTGCAGTTGTTAAAGTACGTAATTAAATGACGACATACAGACCGAAACGTCACCCAATCCTTCGTTTCAAGTCCGTAAAAAAAACTCAAACTCAGCGCAGAAGATTCTTCTTTTAAAATTGCCACCAAAAGAACAGCAATGAATTACTTATCAATAATGAATGGAAAAAAAAAACACACACACTATGTGTAAGCCCTCTCTTTGTTATTGCTTGAAATATAGCTATAAGAATGAAAACTCAAAACATTTTAACGATATACGTGTTATCATTGAAGTCGGTACAACAACATTGGTTTTTTGATGAGATCACTAACGGAGTTGAAAATATTTTCATGTTTCAAGTTCAAGACTCGGGCAAATGTCAACTGTAATAATTTCTGTGATAATTTTATCTTCGTAGAATCGGTGATTTTAATTCGGTAATAAAAACTACGTACTTCAATAATTGCCATGGCTGTCCTCTGATTCAAGCTAGCCCCCTTAACAACTGTTACCCGTTTAATCGTTATGTAACGACCACTCGTGTAGCAGATGGAACGAGCAACCAGGGACTTTGTCTCTCTCTCGTTGGCTGGGGGATAATTGTTACTTGTACGTTAAGTTGAAACTCTGACTGCAACAACTTAATTACATTAGTGTTAGTAACGGTCAGTAACACCAGGGTTCACCGGTGTATATAAAATGATTACTTGTTAAATTATAAATAACAAGTACAACAACAGTGTTGCGAGAATTTCAAAACATGAATCCCGAAATGCAATAGACATACAATTACAATACGTTTTGCTCGAACACCCATCTTGAACAACGTTTGCATATTGGTAGGTATAGCGAAACATAAACAACGCACCAGCTGTCACCAGCCAAGCTGACTTGGTGAGAATTAACAAAGGTTGAAACTTCAGCCACCAGATTGGTGGCGAAAGTGTCACCTGTTATAAAGCTCATGCGTTAGTTGTTTGTATTAACACACACACACACACACACACACACACACACA
>NW_013669094.1:71497-73353 GCF_000517525.1 Limulus polyphemus
CAGAATTTCAAACCACAAAAAAAATGATTTAAACAATCTTTTAACAAGTTTTTGGACATCTTCAGAGCCAAAAAAATATATGCTTTGTTTTCTCACTGCCCATGTGTTTCGACCGAGTTCATGTCCAGAACTTGCTCTAGGTGAGAAAATGTTCATATTTATTTATTTGAAGCCATAACTCAAACCACGAAACTCAATATACACCCTACTATTTCTTTTTAATACTGCCAGCTGGAAAAACAGGAAAACCTGTGTAGTTATTAATAATTAAAACTTCTAGTTTAAAGTAAAGAATAGTGTAGTATATCAACCACATAATATATCCGCCATATCCAGTGCCGACGAGATCTTTCGCTCAATACCAGGGCTCTTCAGACTGGCTAGGATAGTAGCGGTTGGGATGCTGTCTATATATATATATTAACAAATCGCTTGACAACAAATGTTACAAGATTAAGTTCATGAGGTGTAAATTTTCATCATTTTTTTTCATTTTTTCCATAACACAGCATAATTAGGGTAAAGGTGTTTTAATACTAAATCATTAGTGACTCAGCGATAAGTCTGAAGGCTTATAACACTAAAAACTAGGTCTCGATACTCGTGGTGAACTCATCATAGATAATCCATTGTGTAGCTTTGTGCTTAACGACAAAGAAACTAAATTATTTATTTGTTAGTTTATTATTAATAGTTATTTTCTTGAATTAATCTTTACATTATTGAGAAGAACTGTCGAACCATAAGCTAGTCTTCTCAAGTCTAGGTTTGGCATTTGCTGAATCCTATCCATAACATTTGCATTTTCAATCTGAACTGCACCTTATCAGATACATGGGCTAAACGGTTAAATCATATACCCCCAAGGCTCAGACATGCTTTATCCCAATTTAGAACTTCTATTTACAAGGAAGCTAATTAAACAATCACCAGCTCTGTTGCCTAGACAATTAGTATTGACAGAACAGTGAGATGTACTGTCACAGTTATTCAATCCACACAACTCAAAGTGTGGAGTATACTCAGCAGAATATTGTGGTCTCGAACCTTGATATCTTCAGCCTGACGTGTATCTATTATTCTACGCCAGGCCCCACGTGCTAAAGAAAGACTACTGTGAACAAAGGAAAAACAACCAAGAAGTCGAACTGATAACAGTTGCTATAACCTAACTATGGAAAAAAAAGAAGTTGTATACTATAGTAACCCTCATGCTACACCAAACTTTATAGTAGTATACTATAGTAACCCTCGATGCTACATCAAACTTTCTATTTGTATGCTATAGTAACCCTCATGCTACATCAAAGTTTCTAGTTGTATACTCTAGTAACCCTCATGCTACATCAAACTTTCTAGTTGTATACTATAGAAACCCTCATGCTACATCAAACTTTCTAGTTGTGTACTAAAGTAACCCTCATGCTACATCAAACTTTCTATTTGTGTACTATAGTAACCGTCATGCTACATCAAACTTTCTAGTTGTATATATAGTAACCCTCATGCTACATCAAAGTTTCTAGTTGTATACTATAGTAACCCTCATGCTACATCAAACTTTCCAGTTGTATACTATAGTAACCCTCATGCTACATCAAAGTTTCTAGTTGTATACTATAGTAACCGTTATGCTACATCAAACTTTCTAGTTGTTCACTATAGTAACCCTCATGCTACATCAAACTTTCTAGTAGTATACTATAGTAACCCTCATGCTACATGAACAATTCTAGTTGTATACTATAGTAACCCTCATGCTACATCAAACTTTCTAGTTGTATACTATAATAACCCTCATGCTACATCAAACTTTTCTAGTTGTATACTATAGTAACCCTCATGCTACATCAAAC
>NW_013669094.1:74353-79036 GCF_000517525.1 Limulus polyphemus
TCATGCTACATCAAACTTTCTAGTTGTATACTATAGTAACCCTCATGCTACATCAAACTTTCTAGTTGTATACTATAGTAACCCTCATGCTACATCAAGCTTTCTATTTGTATACTATAGTAACCCTCATGCTACATCAAACTTTCTAGTTGTATACTATAGTAACCCTCAAGCTACATCAATCTTTCTAGTTGTATACTATAGTAACCCTCATGCTACATCAAACTTTCTAGTTCTGTACTATAGTAACCCTCATGCTACTTCAAAGTTTCTAGTTGTATACTATAGTAACCCTCATGCTACATCAAACTTTCTAGTTTGTTTGCATTTCTTGTTGTGACATTTAGCTGTGTCATTTAGGAATAACATAAAACACAACATAAACTAAGAAGAGACAAAACTTCTTAAGACTGCATTTGACTAAAATACAGACTATATATAATCTAATGTCTAAGAAATTAAGTTGGTATCAGTTACAAACTCCGGAATATTTTTACTAAAAAAAACACACACACACCTTACATTAAAAAAATCTAACCCATGCTTCTTTTGTTGATATTCGACACACTTAACATTTACAAAGACTTAGTATGGGTGTCTTTAAGTTTTGTTCTTTGAGATTCAGTAAATTGAGTTTCAAAAGGCTTAGCTGAGCAGGTTTTCATGACGTTTACATTTTTCAAATGGTTCTCTAATATTGAATAACAAAAACGAAAATCAAAACTCTACTTGTTGTGTAGGTATAAAAGACTGGTCATTACCGTCTCCACTCCCGAAAGGTTTTTCTGTTTACTGCACATTTATTGGTAGATGCGTATATCTGTCACCAGGCCGCTTTAGTTTTTCTTTTTGTTGATAGGGCTACACGACGTAGAATTTATGTTTTCCTCTTGACTTTACAATTGTGAACAAAAACGCATTACATATGAATAGGCATATCGTTACTTGGATCTTATTACTCCGGAGCATGCATGCATGCATTAATTTTATACCAAACATTTCTGACATAAATCACGTGAATTAAAATATCATTATTGGAGATTTATTACTTTGGAGCTTGCGTTACTTTATATCAAAAATTTCTGACATAAATTATTCTTTATTTGCCATTGAGAAACTTCACAAATTGTTTAAACTTATCGGTCACATAAAGGATTCTTCAAAATAAAAAAAGAGAATGATGTGGCCAATTTACATTCCTGTAAAATCACTTTCGTTTTGTTTGGGGGGGAGGGGTCCCCCCACAGCATCGAGATTAGATAAATAAATTGAACTCTTTTACCTTGGTTCGAAACACTCGTCGTTTCATAAAAAAATATATATTCTAAAGGATATTCTTATTCACTTTAATTAACTTTGATGATGAGTGGGCGATTGGAACAACATATTCTATAGAAGTTGATGAGTGTTTAACGTGTGCGCGTGTGTGCTGTTAAGCCTATTCAAAAAGTTGTTCCGCTGGGTAAGATAGTTTTGTTGGGACTTTAATTAGACAGTGCTTTGATAGCCTCATAAATAAATAATTCAGTGGCATATTGTTAAGGTTTTTTTTTCTGAAAGAAGTTTTTTTTTTTACATTATCGACTAATTATTTTGATATTTTAAACGCTCGGGTTTTTATGTTTGACTGTAATTAAGCACAAAGCTATACAATGAACTATCTGTGCTCTGCCCACCACGGGTATCGAAACCCGGTTTCTAGCGTTGTAAGTCCGCAGTCATACCGCTGTGCCACTGGGGGGGGGGGGAGTATACGTCAATAATTATTTTTCTTGTTATTACTTGGCCGAGAGCTTCGTAAAAATAAATTAGTTACCCCTCTACCCGTTTTAGGTCGTATTTCGTAAAGCTTCTTTTTTTGTTTTTATAAACATTATTAATAACAAAAATTGTTATATTTATCCTATGTTTACATTTTCTCTCGAGTGAAAGTATAATAACTTAATCTGTCGTCATTCACACGCGCTTTGAGCGTCACATGTGATGGTTATATGAAGTTATTTTTCTAATCTCATACGTTGAACCAAAACAACCAGTTCCTATTCCCTCATTCACGAGCAATATCCAATTAATGTAACTGTGATACTCGGGTGCTTTAGTTTTTATGTCCTGTGAAGCACACGTGACGTACGGGACAGAGATAGGGTTAAGAAGCTCTAGTGCCTTTACTCATATTCTTCATACCATTGATATATTAATTCGTTTTAAATGTTTTTTGGTTTTTTTTTCGTGTAGATATTTCTGTTTTGTGTTGAAGCTTCACTCTTCTGTATTTCGAGGTCTTTAAGACTCGTTGAAACACGATATCTGTTTGTTATAAATAATTGTGTCCTCCATTAGATCAGAGGTAAGTCTACCGACTTATGTTCAGGGTTAGATTCCTCACGGGAACAGAGTACGCATTGCCCATTATGTAGCCTTGCGCTAATAAAATAATAACAACGACATTCTGGCCATTCTGTTTCTTTTGTTATGATGAATCTTATAACTAATAAGACAAATAATGTATTTGCAAGTAGTTATATATATATGTATTCACTTTTCTTTAGTATCGTGCTTTTAAAAGAAATAAAGTTGTAATATTTAGCTTTATTTTTTCTTACCTCTGCCACCAAAGGTGGACGGGGGTTATGTTTTCACCCCTGTATGTGCGATTGTTTGTGTGTTTGTCAGCAAGATTTCTCGAAAACGGTCGAATTGATTTGGACGAAACTCTGTATACATTCGACCCAATTTAGAATTGATTTGTTTCGAGAGGGTCAAGATCACAGCAAGGTCAAGAAAAAAAAAAATCCTTATCTGTTAACATGGGGACCGATTTTTCACACTATTTTTGCTCTATACCTCAGTCAAAAATGACCGGATAATTATGAAACTTGGTGGACGTATGTAGAATACTGTCCTTCCAAACATGGTCCATTTTGATAACGAAGGACATACGGACACATCTTAATATTTTTTTGGAGAACCGAATATGATCAACGCTGCATGGCTCTGCTGAATGACCTTCTAGTTTGTTTTTCGGCCTTTGGCTGTTTCGTTTTGGGCAGGGGCGTCATATAGTAGTTAACGTTCCCGTTCTTTGAATCGGCTTTCAGCCGTGGAAGCGTTATAGTTATTTCGGTAAAAGAGTAGCCCAAGAGTTAGCGATGGGTGGTGTTGACTAGCTGCTTTCCCCTCTTATCTATCACTGCTAAATTAGGGACGGCTAGCGCAGATAGTCCTCGTGTAGCTTTGTGCGAAATTCAAACCAAACGGCCACAACAAAGGCCATCAAGGGTTAGCCAAAATCGTTCACAACTTTGAACTTTAGAATCAGAGGGAAAGATAGCCAGCAAGCAGTGTCTGCTGCCAAGATTAATAAAATCGTCCGATTAATTGAATCGAATAACAGGATTCAGCGTAATAAGGCATACCACTCCTACACTTAGAGAGCAAAGCATGTCCATTGAATTGTTACTCAAACCTTGAATCTTTGATCTTCAGTCCGCCACGCCAATCATTAGGCCACGCCCTTTGCGATGTCTTACATAAATATTACACAACAAAGATACGTACTGACGAGATGATAAGCAAGGAAAATGAGTTAAAATAAACCTATGTTACTGTAATTAGTAACACAGACATTTTCTTTTGAAGATAAACAAGGAAAACGTGAACAAATTTTCACCTTATAATTAGTTTAGACTATAAGTGTGAATTTTAGATCACACTTTATTTAACCTTGTAAACAAGAACAACGTGAAAACATTCTAGCTTCAGAGTTAATTTAGATTATAAGTGTGCATTTTAGATCACACTTTACTTAACCTTGTAAACAAGAACAACGTGAAAACATTCAAGCTTCAGAGTTAATTTAGACTATAAGTGTGCATTTTAGATCACACTTTATTTAACCTTGTAAACAAGAACAACGTGAAAACATTCTAGCTTCAGAGTTAATTTAGACTATAAGTGTGAACTTTAGATCACACTTTAACCTTATATAAAGAATTAGTCCGTACAAAACGTGGATGGATCTAAGAAATACAGAGGAAAGGAACAGTAAAATAAAAAGCATAAAACCAAGTGATTCTTTTATATATATATATATTAGGGTTTCATTAGAGAAAAGACAATTACAGTAATACCAGAGCAAGGCCTAGCTTCAAATCGTGAGTAGCGTGACCTTCGAACTTTTCTTTAAAGCTGCTAGTGTAAAATACGTTTCAACGAAAATTGGGTCAAGTTGCGAAACGAAGCACGAAGATGATAATCTTGACTTTTATCTCCAGCAATAATAATTATTATATAACACGTCTACAAGTCCATGGGGGGGAAAAAAGATCTTTTATTTATTTACAAAACATTATGTTACAAGGAATATATATACATATAAATATGCTGTTTTATAATGGTGAAGGACTTACTTACTCTTCGTGCGGAAATTTGCACAGGCGCGTTATAAAGGTAACTGTCGAATCCAACTATTCGGTCAGACAAGACTAAGAGTTGGTGTGTGGGTGCCTTCAAATTTTGCTCGAATGTTTGAAAAACAAACAATTTTACGACAATGGAACGCACACCGTGAACCATCAAAACACGCTAACTATTACTAAATATTCTCAAGGTCATCTGCATTGATCGAGTTCAAATAGCATGACTATGATGATATTATATGCAGTAACCAAGAGAGATGCTTTG
>NW_013669094.1:80000-82274 GCF_000517525.1 Limulus polyphemus
ATATCAGTTTGGTGGATTGTTCACTGTTTAGTAACTATATGAAGTGAGAATCTTACGACTTTAAGAAGTTATATTTAATAACGGTATGTGTTACCTTGTGATAACCCGGATGTAGAAACACGTTGAACTACATTTACAGCTGTATTCACGCACACGTTCCTAACTGCAGGATTGGTTACTCTCACGTTCCAAAAAAAAACCTGGAATTAAGGTTTCATCTGTTGAATCACTTCAAGAATAGATCGAGCGATTTCGAATAGATAGCAACTATTAATGGTAGACTGATGCACTAAAACACTCTTTCTGTCGTGATCAAAGACTAAGGCGTGAAAACTTTCTAAAATGTGTTAACCATAAAGATGTGTCTCACTCTCTCCTTCAGGAATAAGTAGGGCAGAACAAAATCGTGACTGTACTAGTTTCTAATACTGATAACGGTCACTGTTGTCTGTAAAACAATCCTAATTTACAGTAGTTTTTATCTTTCAACTTCCATTTGTAACGACACAGCATGCTTCACATTTAACTAACCAGAAGATTTACTGTGTTTATTACTATACCGTATTGTCCTGTTTTGGTTGCTCTTTTGCACATCACAATTGCTTGGATAATCAACCAGAAATCAATGGCGTTATTGGTGTACTTTGAAATTTCCCAAACCTCGTCAGAATGTTAAGATTCGAAAGTCGTGGGTCAAGGGCTTCATAAGCTTTTGATGTTGATTGGGTTTTCATGCCACAAACGTTTAGTCAGTGAGTTTTATAACTCTAAACCTCGTTTAGTTTCAAGTTCACAAAGATTTGATCTTGAGTGTGTGAATGAGTTGGAAGTCTGGTTAAGTTTTAAGATCACAAAATGTTAGATCATGAGTGTGATTAACGTTTAAGTTTTATTTGGGTTTAAAGCCTTGAAACGTGAGTTCTTAGTTTAATATTTTTTTTAACTTAATTTTTTAAATTCCAGTAAAGAAGATAGGGATATTTTTTAAATCGTGAAACTGTAAGATTTCCAAAATGCAGGATGGCTGATTGAAGAAAGCTCGAGACAAACTTATTGTACAAACTTAATAATTGAAAATTGTTTTTTTGAAGAATAAAATAACTGCCCCCCCAGTAGCACAACGGTATGTCTGCGGACTTACAACGCTAGAATCCGGGTTTCGATACCCGTGGTGGGCAGAGCACAGATAGCCCATTGTGTAGCTTTGTGCTTAACTTAAAAAACAAACAAAACAAACAATAAAATAACTTATTACTTATTCAAATACAAACTGCTCCAAATTTTGCGTGCAGTAGTTCTGCAGCTAATTCATATTCGCAAGTCTTCGGATTTATGATGCTAAAATCAGGGGCTCTATTCCCCTCGTTGGACACAACAGACAGCCCGATGTGGCTTTGCTAAAAGAAAACACACACACAAACAGTATTAATAAAGTTGCTTTAAGTTTCTTCTCCGTTAAGCGGACATACCATAGTGTTTAATTTGATAGCGTTCATGCTCCTTTTGTCACACTTCCATGTCATAGTTTTCCCGGGATGTTAGTCATACCCAAGTGGAGGAGTGGTAGAGATATCTATAAAAGTCATTTTGAGATGGAAGTTACGCTTCCCAAGAATAAGTAAAGTGGGAATTATCACTAAGATAGGTAACCTTAGATTGTAAGATACTGTATAAGGACTTTAGGTTATCTTGAATATGTTAAAGTTTGAATTATCACCAAGAGTTATAGGTTATCCAAAATTGAAAGATAGTGTCTACGGACCTCGGACTGTCCTAACAGTTGGTACAGAGAAAATCCTTTCCGTGTCAGTGATGTGAAAATATCTTATATTTAATCTGCTCCTCCATCTTATATTTAATCTGCTCCTCCATCTTATATTTCGTCTGCTCCTCCATCTTATATTTCGTCTTTGCTCCTCCATTTAATATTTCGTCTTTGCTCCTCCATCTTATATTTAGTCTCTGCTCTTCCATCTTATATTTAGTCTCTGCTCCTTCCATCTTATATTTAGTCTCTGCTCCTTCCATCTTATATTTAGTATCTGCTCCTTCCATCTTATATTTAGTCTCTGCTCCTCCATCTTATATTTAGTCTCTGCTCTTCCATCTTATATTTAGTCTCTGCTCCTCCATCTTATATTTAGTCTCTGCTACTCCATCTTATATTTAGTATCTGCTACTCCATCTTATATTTAATCTCTGCTCTTCCATCTTATATTTAGTATCTGTTCCTCCATCTTATATTTAGTATCTGCTCCTTCCATCTTATATTTA
>NW_013669094.1:82935-94526 GCF_000517525.1 Limulus polyphemus
AGAGTTTTAGGAAAGATGCAACGCCGTTAGAGTTTTAGGAAAGATGCAAAGTTAGAGTTTTAGGAAAGATGCAAAGCCGTTAGAGTTTTAGGAAAGATGCAAAGCCGTTAGAGTTTTAGGAAAGATGCAAAGTTAGAGTTTTAGGAAAGATGCAAAGCCGTTAGAGTTTTAGGAAAGATGCAAAGTTAGAGTTTTAGGAAAGATGCAACGCCGTTAGAGTTTTAGGAAAGACGCAAAGCCGTTAGAGTTTTTTGAGAAACTGAATCTTCGGAGTTTCAGATGTGGTGTCTTAATCTGTTACCATGAGAGACCAGAGACAGAATTTTTACAGAAGAGTTAAGATTGTAACTGTGTGGTGGAACTACTACTGTGTCAATGACATGACATACAGAAATATCGTATTTGTAAGGGTGTTGGGAGAAATTCATAAAAAAACCATGAGCGAAAAACTAAGCCGTTAAAAAGCTGTCATACGTGTTAGAAATTCTTTGAACCGTCAAGTTGTTGTCAAGCTTGAAATAGAAGTGTTACACGCACCACAATAGAACTCTGATGACTAGCTTTCAAGCTTCGTTGTGAGTAACATTTAGTCGGCAGTTAACTTTTGGGTGTGTACCCAGATCTGAAACCACTCAATCACGAAGAACCAATTTCCAAAGCGATTAAATGACCACAGCCAGTCACATGTTCGGTTACACCTCTATTATGAGTTCGTTTTGCTAATTAATTGTAAGTTGAACTTTATCTTAGTCCCGCTGACAGCTTTGGTCATGCAAGCAGAAACAGACCATCGGGTGTCGGAGATTGCTTTAACCGATAACTGTCAGGAGGCGGGACACTCATCTTTCAATATACATCAACTGATTGGAAAACGCTGGTCAAGTAATTGGTAATTAGCTAGACGAAGCCTTACAGGAAGTTAAAAAAGAAACAAACAAAAAAAAACACGCATTATACTGTGTATGAATAAAATTCAAAGTTCAGTGTAATACATTTTGTAGCTGTGGGATGGATCACTTCTTCTTTTTTTTTAAATGTAAAACGTTTAAGATGAATGAGAAATGGATCGGTATTCTGCACGTGCTTACAACACAGACATAAATTCCAATCATGCTGTCTCCTGATATGGGGCGGAGGGTCCAGTCTCACAGATAATGTTGGCTAATGGAGAAACTAATAAATTCGGTGTTTGAAGGTAGTTTATCACAAATAGGGAACGGTTTAAGGTTATAAAAATGTTATTTGCATAACTACAGATAAACAGAGCAACACAAGCAACAGATCAACTAACTCGTGCGAGTTCGGACTGCTGCCTTAGTTTGCTACTGTATCCTCTTCTATACTCACACAACGACATCTGCATTCACCTAATCTTCAACCAGATATGAGAGATCTGTAAAAATACCCGGAATGTCATCCCTGTCCAGCTCAGATTATTATTAATAATCAGAACAAAATATACACGGTGTTTCGTTAGTCCAAAATATTTACATTTTGGACTTTTACAAATCTGTATCAAAAAATGAATGACAAATATAGATAGAAGTCAGGAACTTCTTTATCGTCAAACAGTTCTTGCATATATATATATATATTGTTCTTTAACTATTTGAAGAAGAAAAGTCAAGCTCACTAGTCCACCTTATTTGTCTTAGCTTTACTTATCTAACCAAACCGGCCCGGCATGGCCAGGTGGTTAAGGCACTCGATTCGCAATCCCTGTCACACCAAACATGCTCGCCCTTTCAGCCGTGGGGGCGTTATAATGTGACGGTCAATCCCACTATTCGTTGGTAAAAGAGTAGCCCAAGAGTTGGCGGTGGGTGGTGATGACTAGCTGCCTTCCTTCTAGTCTTACACTGCTAAATTAGGGACGGCTAGCGCAGATAGCCCTCGTGTAGCTTTGCGCGAAATTCAAAAAACAAACAAACAAACTAACCAAACAGTTTGCGATTTTTACCTTTACCGCGATAACCCTAACATTGTTTACTGGACAAACGAGGTCAGGGCGAACGTTAATGTCTTTTTTTTTTACGAGTATTTTATGCGTGTCAAGTATTAATATATATGTTTGTTTTTCTTGTCAGCATTCTGTATTATTTATAACAGGAGTAAACAAAGGTAAATAAACCGAGTTAAACGAAGTCAAGCGAATCTTGCGTTATAATCAGAAAGATTCATTAATGCATACAATGTAGTTAATAGGTTTGAGTTTTCTGTTGTTTCATATAACTAAACGCATGCGCATAGGTTGGGAAGAAGGTGCGAGAAGCGTAATCGTACCCATAAGTGCATAAAATATTTAAAGGGGTAAAAAAAACGTCCCATTTTCATGGAAACTGCAGTATTCTTTCGAGGGTGCATCCCACTTATTTTCTTTCTCCCCCAACTGTAGCTCCCTCCTGAAAGATATACATCTGGGTGTAACGGGAGAAATGTAAGATTCAGCTGGGTGTAATAGAGTTTAAAGATAATGGGGGTTTTACATGTGTAAAGATATTTCTTACATAAAATGAATCATCGTGAATTTTTTTATTTTTTAATTCGAAAGAGTAAGTAATAATGGACGACAAAAGAGGTCGGAGTATTATTTGAACTTTTATCGTGACCCTTCTCCACTCCCACAGGTACACTGATGTGTGTTTCACATTTCTTGGAGATTTTTGGTTCTTAGTAAAATTGTTCTTAGCTTAAGAAATGTGTCCGTTTTAAGAAAGTATCCGATTAACTAATTGATCTAGGAACTCTCAACTATGTTATATCGCCTAGTACTGACTGCAGACTTGAAAGAATTGATGATGACGTAATAATATGATCGCTAAGTAGGAATGATCGTCTGGATTCACTACGAGGTTATGTAGGCTGACTTTCACTCGGTCTTCTCATTGGCTTAACGAAACAAACCGGCTAAGACTAACTTTCACTCGGTCTTCTCATTGGCTTAACGAAACAAACCGGCTAAGACTAACTTTCACTCGGTCTACGAGGTTATGTAGTTGCGAGCCCCCCAGTGGCACAACGGTATGTTTGCGGACTTACAACGCTAGAATCCGGGGTTTCGATACCCGTGGTGGGCAGAGCACAGATAGCCTATTGTGTAGCTTTGTGCTTAATTACAAACAAACAACAAAAAAAAAACAACTGTAGTTGCGCGCGAAGGCTGACTTTCACTCGGTCTTCTCATTGGCTTAACGAAATAAACCGGCTTGATATCTAGTCTAATTCCTTAAGTCAGTTTGTTTATTGTTGTGCTGTACCCATAAGCCCGTTAATAATTCATTTCATCAAAGTCAATTGTCTTCATAGTCGGTGTATGTAGCACAGAATAAAGGGTTGTGGTACAGAAAAACCGCCTGTTCACAACTTTGTCATTGAGAAAGGGGGGAAGTCAATGAAATAGCCTTGAAAGACTATCAGCGACCTGACTGATTATGTTGCTTTTAGTGTAAGTAAATAGAGATAAGCAGGAAAAAAACATCTAGAAACTTAAGAGGTTTGTACATGTGAACCTTAAGAGATTTGTACATGTGAACCTTAAGAGGTTTGTACATGTGAACCTTAAGAGGTTTGTACACGTGAACCTTAAGAGATTTGTACATGTGAACCTTAAGAGATTTGTACATGTGAACCTTAAGAGATTTGTACATGTGAACCTTAAGAGGATTTGTACATGTGAACCTTAAGAGATTTGTACATGTGAACCTTAAGAGGTTTGTACATGTGAACCTTAAGAGATTTGTACATGTGAACCTTAAGAGGTTTGTACATGTGAACCTTAAGAGATTTGCTAGCTTTAATTTGTACATGTTCAGTAACAGCATTCTGTAACACATATTTATTTGTATTAATAGCAAAGCTGCTAAGGCTATCTATCCCCGTCCCTAGGTTCGAACTACTGATCAGAGAAGAGGCGGCCAGTCACTTTCGCCCACCATCCTCTCTAAGGACTTCACTGTCACTCTTACAACGCACCCACAGCTTAAGGTGATATGGCAAGGATTCGAACCTGACTCCAAAATCCAGAGCTCTACCAAGTAGCCGACCCCCTCCCCCCCACTAGACAATTACACGTAAAAAGGAATAAATGTGTATATAATTCATAAACTTTTGGGCAGAGAATACCGTATATTTCATCTTCATATAGAAGTCAATGGACTAACCACCCGATATATGGGGATGTAAAATATTAAACGGAAAACCAGCCTCGTGCGTGGCTCGCGAATGAGTTATGTTACATCAATTCATAAATCACTATAAAGATAAAAAAATACACTTCTATAGCATAAAAAGAAACAAAAGGCTGCGTCCTTTAGGCCACGGAACGCGAATAACTCTTAATAAGTCTGAGTCACTGCGTTATTTTCAGGAAGCGAATTTGTTTCAACTCTGCAATTTATACTATAATTTTAACCCTGTGGTGACTATCTAGAATCATGAAGCCTACACACCGTCGTTTCACCACTTAGAATTATCAAATTCCAGAAAGAAAAGGATTTGGTTTTTGAAAGAAATCAAATTATTACCACGTTTCCATGACGCGAAACGGCTGATTCAATATGACATATTGGATAAGAATTATCATGTAAATAACAGAAATAAATATCATCAGTATCAGTTAACTAATATATATATATATATATATATAGCCTGAATATTAAAAAGTTTGGCAGATGTTGTCAGGTGTACAGAAGGACTAACATCTAACAGGTATGGAGATATAATCCTGTCATTGCAACCTAACCTATGAATATACAACAAACAAAATTGAACTGTTATATAAAAGTAACCATACAGCTATGGACTTAGCCAAAGAAACTTCCACTCGTGCCTTTTAGAAGACATTGAATTGTTGTAACTGGTTATTAGGATGATACTTGGGATGGAAAGGTTGTCATATGAGGACAGGTTAAGGTCTTTGAAATAGTTTTCTATTGAAAAAAAAAAATGAAGTGGTTGTGTTGATATTTCATTGTTTTTCGTACTTAACGGTGAAAATGATAGGACTAAAGGACAAAAGTATAAATTTTGGCCCAGAAAGTTTTATTTTTCTAACAGGGTGGTTAGCATTTGGAATTGGTTGTTTTCGGGTGTATTATCTGGAGTACATTTAAGGGAGTTTTGAGGGAAGACTTGATAAATCTTTGAACGATAAGGGCTGGTTTAGGGTATTTTGATGGGATGGACAAATATATATATATATCTTTTTATCTTTAAATGTCATGTTATGTTGTTTCTGCAGAAGTTTTAATAACTCAAACGTTTTTGTTCGTCAACGCTACTAAACTGACGTTTAGGTTCCCCCAACTAAGAGAAACTAGCCACAAAGTCTCCTTTAAAGCAAACCTATGCATGGCCAGGTGGTTAGGGCGCTCGACTCGCAATCTGCGAATCGCGGGTTCGAATCCCCGTCCCACCAAACATGCTCGCCCTTTCAGCCGTAGGGGCGTTATAATGTGACGGTCAATCCCACTATTCGTTGGTAAAAGAGTAGCCCAAGAGTTGGCGGTGGGTGGTGATGACTAGCTGTCTTCCCTCTAGTCTTACACTGCTAAATTAGGGATGGCTAGCGCAGATAGCCCTCGTGTAGCTTTTCGCGAAATTTAAAAACAAACAAACAAAACCTATGCACCAACTGGCTCCCAGAATTCAGAAAGTTCATTCAATGTTTACAAAAAAAAACCTTCTTGTCTACCAGTTCAAAATTAGAGGCCACTAGTACACATTGCCCCCTTGTAGCTTCGCGGAAATTTCCACAAGAAACTTTAGTCAGTAGAAAGTACAAGTCCACTATCCATCCGTACAAACTGTAATTAATATCACTGTAATTTGTTTTCGATTTCTACATCTACGCAAACAATCGTCAAGTGTATGCTCATTACTTGAAAATTGTATTTATAAGATGACTTTCGTTATCATGTTCAAACTACCGTATTGTTACATCAGTTCTATGTCTAGATGTTACATTAGTTATATATCTAGATGTTACACCAGTTCTATGTCTAGATGCTTCATTAGTTCTATATCTAGCTGTTACATTAGTGATATATCTAGACGTTACATTAGTTGTATATCTAGATGTTACATCAGTTCTATATCAAGATGTTGCACCAGTTCTATGTCTAGATGCTTCATTAGTTATATATCTAGATGTTACACCAGTTCTATGTCTAGATGTTACACCAGTTCTATATCTAGCTGTTACATTAGTGATATATCTAGATGTTTCATCATTTCTATGTCTAGATGTTACATTAGTGATATATCTAGATGTTACATTAGTTATATATCTAGATGTTACACCAGTTCTATGTCTAGATGTTACACCAGTTCTATATCTAGCTGTTACATTAGTGATATATCTAGATGTTTCATCATTTCTATATCTAGATGTTACACCAGTTCTATGTCTAGATGTTACATTAGTGATATATCTAGATGTTACACCAGTTCTATGTCTAGATGTTACATTAGTGATATATCTAGATATTACACCAGTTCTATGTCTAGATGTTACACCAGTTCTATATCTAGCTGTTACATCAGTTCTATATCTAGATGCTACATCAGTTTTGTGTCTAGATGCTACATTAGTGATATATCTAGATGTTACACCAGTTCTATGTCTAGATGTAACATTAGTGATATATCTAGATATTACACCAGTTCTATGTCTAGATGTTACATTAGTTCTATATCTAGCTGTTACATTAGTGATATATCTAGACGTTACATTAGTTATATATCTAGATGTTACATCAGTTCTATATCAAGATGTTACACCAGTTCTATGTCTAGATGCTTCATTAGTTATATATCTAGATGTTACACCAGTTCTATGTCTAGATATTACACCAGTTCTATATCTAGATGTTTCATCATTTCTATATCTAGATGCTACATCAGTTTTGTATCTAGATGCTACATCAGTTTTATATCTAGATGCTACATCAGTTTTATATCTAGATGCTACATCAGTTTTATATCTAGATGCTTCATCATTTCTATATCTAGATGCTACATCAGTTTTATATCTAGATGCTACATCAGTTTTATATCTAGATGCTACATCAGTTTTGTATCTAGATGCTACATCAGTTTTGTATCTAGATGCTACATCAGTTTTATATCTAGATGCTTCATCATTTCTATATCTAGATGCTACATCAGTTTTATATCTAGATGCTTCATCATTTCTATATCTAGATGCTTCATTAGTTCTATATCTAGATGCTACATTAGTGATATATCTAGATATTTCATCAGTTCCATATCTAGATGTTTCATCAGTTCTATAACTAGATGCTACATCCGTTCTGTGTCTAGATGCTTCATCAGTTTTATATCTAGATGCTACATTAGTGATATATCTAGATGTTACACCAGTTCTATGTCTAGATGTTACATTAGTTATATATCTAGATGCATATATCCAAATATTAACTTTACTAGTAAAAGATTTAAAGTAATATTTCGACCACCAAATGGCGTTACGAGTCGAACACGTTCAACATTTCATTCTAAGAAAGAATGTTCAGATCACAAACTGAGAAAAAAATAATGTTCAAATCTGAAACATTCTGCTTTAGGTAAATTGGTTGAGAACCCTACAAGTTAGAAGTCCAAACAAACAGACCTTTACAAAACTTGGAACGCATACATACGTTTCAAACAAATGTTGGTCACTGATAAAAGTATGATTCTGAAATCATTAACTACCAAGGACGAAAAATAGGAAAATATTTTACAAAAAATAAAAATTCAGATAGGCTACTGAACAAGGACTACTGTAACACTGCCAAGTTGATTTAATAGCCGAAAAGATTTCACTGGTTTAGCGATTCATTAGAGGTATCGTTCAATCTCACTTTATATTATATAAATATCCAGTTTGTTTCATTGTGTAAGCGCTAAACTACACAAGGGGCTATCTGCGGGGTGTGTCCCAAAGCTGGTATCGAACTTTAATTTTCAGTGTTATAAGACCTGAAGGTACGCTTACCGCTGAGCCTTTCAGTTTGTTCTTTAGGAGCAAAGCCACGCTGGGATATCCGCTGTGTCCAACACAGGAAATCGAACCCCAGATTTTAGTGTTGTAACTCCGTAAACTTACCGCTGTCCTCCCGGGAGGGATGAGCCATTCAGACCTTGCTCATACCGTTTTATTATTCAAACGCTTAGATGATTCTATCCATCCTGGCAAAGTGTTACACTAGCCAAACATTGTTAGATTACGTGTACCGTAGTAATTGTGAAGTCGCGCACGCACAGCACAAAGTGACGTGAAGGTTTTACTTACAGTACCACTTGTTAGATCATAGGACTGGACCAGTTTTTAAATACAAACATAAACAAAGGACCATTTTGACACTCCGTGTTGCGTAAGGCTAGTTTGTTTGTAACGAAGCACAAAGCTACACAATGGGCTATCTGTGCTCTGCCCACCACGAGTATCGAAACCCGGATTCTAGCGTTGTAAGTCCGCAGACATACCGCTGTGCCACTACGTGTTGCGTAAGACTCTCTAGTTGCAATTTTTTGATATTTGATATTTTTATAAATGTTAAACAGATTTGCAAACATAAATTTGGAATGCTACTGCGTAAATGTGATTTTAAAATTTCAGGGAGCTGAGAGTATCGAGTTTTTTTATTATATTTAGAAAATGCAAGATACCGTTGAAGTCAATTATTTTTGCATTTCCATTGTATTTTAAGACATAGGTTTTATACAAGAGTGGATTCTTACTCTCTCCGCAGTACCAAACAATGTATACTTTCTGAAAGAGAAGGCGTTTACGGTTTTACGTATATAACCTTTCAGATCTGGGTCAAAAAATGACGCCCAAATTATAGAGGAAAATTAATACCAATACTAGAATACATCATTACGTGAATAAACAGAGGCGCTGAAGTCAAATTCGTTCATAAGCAAATATACAAAAGTCAATGTTTATATAAGAATTGGAAACGTTATGAACAGTGGGAGTATTAAAACCATGGAGTTAACACTCTAGGTAGAAGTAGGATGTGGCAGTAAGATACAATGATACGTTGAGTCTAGTCAGGATACAAAACAGTTGGTATAATTACGTCATCACATATGTTGCCCTAGCAGGTATAATTACGTCATCACATATGTTGCCCTAGCAGGTAGACGCAGCTCTGTAATCGGCGCGAATATTACTCTTTTCGCGCAACTTTTACGGACTTCATTTGGTAGAAACGCCTGAAATGCGCTAATTTTCCAACTGACACAAGCTATTTATTTTTATACGTGTAGGTGTGTTCTTTACAATATTACTTCTACTGTAACGTACATTGAACGTTTCTACCCTATAGAACACCTGAAGTCAGTCTTGTAGTTGGATCGCTATAACTAAAGTTAGAATATACGTTTTTTTTTGTTGTTTTTTTTTGTCTTTTATACACTTCATCTTGATTTGTTTGTAAGATTTGCGTTTTTAAACATGAAATCTCAACTTCTGTTTCCAAACACTGAACATTGGTCGGGCTATGGATCTGTGTGTGTGTGTGCGTGTTCACTCCCATTATCACAAAAAAATTAAAATAACAAATAATCGCTCTCCGAAATTATAGGCCGAGGGTGCGTTGTAAGAGTGACAATCAAATCCCACTATTCGGTCGAACAAGAGTGACATAAAAGATGACGGTGTATGCTGTTGACTAACTGTTTTCCTTCTAACTCCAGTCTGTTCCCCGGTGGAACAGCGGTAAGTTAACGGACTCTAAAGTCCGATGTTCGATTCCCCGTGATGGACGCGGCAGATAGCCTATGAGTCATAGCTACAAAACGAACAAATTAGCTCAAGTTAAGTCCCAATGGGAGCCAGCTATAAGTTTACGGACATAAAACGCTAAAATCCGAGGTTCTGTCCTGAGTGCTATGATACTGTTGTACTGTTAATATGCCCATTGCCACTGTACGTCTCCAAACTGTATTATATAAAGGTGGGTTCCTCGCCATCAAATTAAATTTTTATACCGTTCACTATCGGTGGGCTCCACGTACTATCTGACATTTAAAATTTTCATATTTTGGCACCGTGAAGAAGTAACCAAAGAAATTTGGGGAAAGTTCAACACTTGGGAAACCCCGGAAGTATCAGACGTATTGATATGTTACTTTAAACAATTTTTTTTTTTTTGCATGACTTGTATATTATTAGACACCCTGTGACCACGAAAGTCATGGAATTACAAACATCATGAAGCATCATATTTTAGACAAGAATAAGTTAAATAATTTGATGTTGTGTCTGGACCAAAATGGTCATTCTAGGTGTAAGTTTTAAACTCGCATTCGATCACAATGGTCAGGAAGGTGAGGTCAAGAATTTTATAAGGTATCGTCTTCTGTGACGTAAGCTTATGTTGCTCATTTGGATCATTTTGCACAACAACAAAGCAAGCACTTTCTGTACCCCACCCCCGCAATCATAAAACTAGAATATTTTAACTGGACTGATATAGAAAGGGTGGGTTTAATCCCCTGACATCCGGAACCGTGTGAAAATAACTTAGATTAACACCGATATGTGCCTTCTACTCTATTACCTGCTCTACAAATACATACCTTTTTAGCGTTGTAAGTCCGCAGACATACCGCTGTGCCACTGGGAGCCCTTTAAAGTGAAAACAATGAATCATTGAAAATATATTAGTGAAAGTTTCAGTTGAGATGCCCAATGACTTACAGACCTACCAAAGCAATGAGTGACACGTGTTTGCGCATGTCTTAGTTATGCACGTGGAAGTGAACGCTGGAGCTTGTGTTCTCGTTAATTCTCCAGTCGTCAATTTATTTTTATATCAAAGTTGTATTTTATTTTTCTTCATTAGCCTTTCAAGACCCCGGGTTTCGATACCCGTGGTGGGCAGAGCACAGATAGCCCATTGTGTAGCTTTATGCTTAACTTCAAACTTCACTTTAAAGGGCTCGGCCGTTAAGAGATTTTGTTAAAGTATATTAAAAGAGTTATTTAATTCCAAATTTTTGAATAGCGTATCTTGTCCGCAGTGTGTCGCTTTCAAGTGTATTATCGCTACTGATCTCCATATTTACTTAATACCGTAGCGACGTCGTTTTACCTGAACCAATAGAAAGTTTGTAAGGTTGCATAATGGACCTATTGTTTAAAGTCTATTTGTTGTTTTTCAAATGATAATAGTCCTAGTTTCTTTAGCTACACAATGACCTATCTGCATTCTGTCCACCGCGAGGAAGCGAGCTCCGAATTTTAGCATTGAAAGTTCATAAACTTACCTTTGAACACCATTGGTAGAACCACTTGGGAAGGTCATATCAACTTTGTTTTGGATAGAATCACGTTTTTGGAGCTTAAAAAAAGTCAGCTTTCAGCAGTTTTCTTGACGAATTTTGAAGGGTCGGCTGAAAGATTGTTTTCACTTCCTTTATGTAAATTATGTAGAGGGCAGTGTCATCCATTTTAATAGCTAGAATACACTGAAGTATTCAAGTTTAAATCTCATTAATACAAGAGTACAATCACATTATTACACCCCTCCCATATTGTTACAGCGGCAAAAATGATCATTTATAAACATCATTAT
>NW_013669094.1:95526-96500 GCF_000517525.1 Limulus polyphemus
GGATTTTAGTGGTTCACTGACTATTGTTGGATTTTAGTGGTTCACTGACTATTGCTGGATTTTAGTGGTTCACTGACTATTGCTGGGTTTTAGTGGTTCACTTCCAGCAATAGTCAGTGAACCACTAAAACCCAGCAATAGTCAGTGAACCACTAAAATCCAGCAATAGTCAGTGAACCACTAAAATCCAACAATAGTCAGTGAACCACTACAAAACCAACAATAGTCAGTGTACCACTAAAACCCAGCAATAGTCAGTGAACCACTACAAAACCAACAATAGTTAGTGAACTACAACAAAACCAACAATAGTCAGTGCACCACTAAAACCCAGCAATAGTTAGTGAACCACTACAAAACCAACAATAGTTAGCAATAGTCAGTGAACCACTAAAATTGGGTAATTCGTTGGATTTTTTTTTCTTAGAGGTACACCATTTTTAAGAAGTAAATAACACTCACAAACAACTATTCAGACATTAGTTAGCGTTTTGTTGTTATCAAAGTGATTTAAACAGAAACGGTTTGATTTGGGGCTTTCTCGAAATAGGTAGTTACCCAAAAAAACATATTAGTATCGTTAAATAATTTACCAAAAATAAAAGAAAATAATATTGAGCTAAAATAAAGAACGTTCGTCGCAAAATATAAGCAAATGTTTGCTCTAATTTAAAAGTTTCTTCTTCGTCCAAGTGTCTTATTTGTGTTAAAAGATTGGCAGAGTAGATATGTGTAATTTTGTGTTTTTACGCTGGGTGTGGCCCAGTGAATGGAATATGAGGGTGCGAATTTAATTATGTAACACCCGACACTTTTTTTTACATTTGTTCGTTTTTCGAATGCAGAAGCTAAATGAAAATTAATACAAGAAAACCACGAAATAGTCAGTGAAGTACAACAAAATCACATAATAGTCAGTGAATCACTAAAACCCGGCCAACAATGCATAATGATGTTTATAAATGATCATTTTT